>NC_056733.1:736358908-736588908 GCF_019279795.1 Protopterus annectens
TTCAACTGTGGCTGTTTTGTGTAGAGATAATTTAAGCTCTAGAGTACATTGCACGTATACAGTGATACTGTCCAATGCCACTCCAATAGCTTTTGCCCTCAGTCACACTTACCATTTGGATAATAATATTGCACAGTAATAATTTGACACCCTTTGGTAAGGGTCTTTTTAGTAGCTGATATTAGTGGTTGGTGGCAGCTGGTACTACCTTATAGACTGGCAGGAAGGGGCATAGCTGGGAAACCTGTGCCAGCCTTCCCCAGGAGTGTCTGTGTGTTTGTATATAACTCATATCTTAAAGTGTGTGTGTGTGTGTGTGTGTGTGTGTGTGTGTGTGTGTGTGTGTGTGTGTGTGTGTGTATGTGTGTGTGTTAGCTACTTAGGCAGGGACACAAAGCACTGGTTGGGCAGAGAGGGTGCTGGAGCCTTTAGCTTGGCCACTAGGCTAAGATCTAGACCCTATAGCTGTGCCAGTGGGGACTCTTATTGGGGATCTGGAGAGAAAGGGGGAAACCAGACTGACTGTGATCTCTGTGTGCTCCTAAGGGAAATTGTACTTTACTGTGTGTGTATTTGTTATCCTTCCCAATGTGGACGCCCCTCTCTGGTGTTAGTGGTGAGGATTGAGGCTCCTTGATTGCTGGGCCAGTGCATGGGCATCACAGGAGCAATCAAGAACTTTTAGGGTTAGGGAATGGGAGGGAAGTTGGGGTGGCAATTTTGGGTTACTTATGCTACTTATGCATAAACTGAAGTGAAGGAAACACCCATGGCTATCTCTTTCAGCTAGTAAAACATATGTTCAGCAAAAGTAAAAGAATATATATATATATATATATATATATATATATATATATATATATATGTGGGTGTGTGTGTGTGTGTGTAGGTGAAACATAATTCTGTAAATTCTGTCAAATAATTTGAGAAGGAAATATCTAGTCAAAGCTACATGCAGTGTTCGTGTCTCATATAGTGTAATGACTGGAAATATCCAATGTGATTCAGAACATCTGCATACTGTAAGTAATTGAAGAAATGTTTTGTAAAAAATCAAACATATATGGACCAAAGGTTCCATCAAATACTTGTTAAAAAACTTACAATAATGTCACATGAAGATCCATTCCCAGAAATACCAGGTATCCCCAGCAGACCAGTTTATTTATTTTAAGGAGACAGTAGGAGATAACAAGATAAACACTTTTAAAAGTTTTTTAATTAATATCATTCTCAAGAAACTATCCCAATCTATAACAAGATAACACTATTAAAGTTTTTTATCAGTATCATTCACGAGAAAATACCTTAGCCTAACAGCCTTAAGTAATAAATTATGAAAAGCCTTAGCAGCATGTTTATCAAAAAACTCAAGTATGACATAGATGTTTCTGTCATCCACATTCCAAACATATATTTTGTTGTTGTTGTTGTTGTTGTGGTTGTGTCTTTTGGCTTTTCCCAGTTAGGGGTCGTCACAGCGGAACTCCGGTCCGCTAATGATTGATTTAGATTTTTATGTGCTGAGTTGCCGGCCTTGACGCACAACCTTCAATGAAGGTACGCCCATTCATGCATGTCTCCACAAAGAAGACTGTCTAGCTGAGAATCGAACGGGACAACGTCTTACTATTTTGTACTCTTCAATATTTATAACCACAGGCTTTCTGCACTTGTGCGCTTGTTTAAATACTAGCTGGTTCTCATTTCTTAAGTCACCTAAATCATTATGTTGCTCATTGATTTGATTAAAATTATTCCAACTTTCATTAAAAAATTGTTAAAAAAGCTCTTGAAATTCCCATTAGGTTAACTGGGGGAAGGTTTTTATCTGTTCAATACTAAAAGCAGGAATGCGCTAACCTTTTTTATATTTTTAAGCAAGCGAGGTTTATAAGGCAATATATATTTACATCAGTGTTATTATTAGTGCAAGAGAAAATTAAAACATTCATAAAATCGGTATTGTCCTAAGAAGTATAATCTTAAACTGTATCAAATGCATTTAATATTTAAAGTCGTATCTAGGGAAAACAGTCAATTAAGTGCAAATTTCTAGTCATTTTAAAGCAGTATGTGTGCCTTTTATAATACTGTGGAAGAAGCATTAGCATACATTAGCATACAACATAAAGGGGTTGGGAGGGTGGCCTAATGGTTAAGATGTTTGCCTTATAAACACAAGGTGCAGGGTTTGAATCTCACAAGGGATAATTGGCTAAGCTTAAATGGCTCACAAGGGTAGTTAGCTTAGTACTAATCTATGAACCTATGAACCATTTAGATTGCAAATTGAGCAGAGACAAGTGTACCTCTGTTAACATCACTAAAATATATTTAATGCATTCTCATAAGTATTAATGTCAACAAGTATCACAGAAATCATTGTAGCTGAAAGGTGAATTACTGATTATCATATCAAAAGACTCAGAAGTAGTCAGTTTTTTATCTTCTAAACTTGTTTTGAGCTGATTGTTACAATATCTAGAGTGGTCATATTGTTGATTTGGGCCATTGGATGAATAAAATATACATCCTATTGCTGGAATCTATCTCTGCACTGATTATTGAACTTTCTGTGGTTGTTATCCATTGATGTTGAACTTAGAGGACACACCATGATGTGGAATGTTGATGCCATCTCAGCATGGAATTCTCCATCTAAAGAAGTCTATGAAGTAGAAGAGGGAGTTTGATGCAATCGACTGAAGAGTCAGGTTTGATGAGAGTCACCTAACCCTTGCTTACTCCTCCAACTGATCAACTGCCTCTTATTCCAGAAAAAGCTCATTCCTGAACATAATCTGTAGTGCCATAAATGAGAAAAAAGTGAAGGGTGTGGAAAAAAAACTGGATGAAGTATTAATGGAACCTGGATCAGATGGACTGTTATGTTTCTGTAGAGAGACGATACATATGTGTTTTAGGGATACAAATTTGTGTGATGGAGTTATAAAATTCAGATATAGGAAAGTTGAAAGGACAGATACTAAGAATTGGAGGCCAATTGCATTAATCAATACAGATTATAACATTTTTATGAAAGTAATACCAAAATGTTTTGCACAGTGATATATGATATGATATGTGATGTATGAAGATATGTATGATGTAGTAGGAAAGGAAATAAGAGCAATGTTAACGACAGCTTAATGAGAGAAAAATTATAGCAAGTTGTTTGCATGTGTAATGCTGCAAAAGCATTCGACAGTACAGATCATGACAGGGTATGGAAAATATTAAGAGATTATGGAATAAGGAGCAAAAGATAAAATAATTTTTCAAGCAGTGTATGAAAAGACATAAAATAAAGTTATGATGAATGGGTGAGCAGGTGATAGGGTTTAGGTACAAAATGGAGTTAAACTAGGATGTCTGATGAGTGGGGTTATATATAATGTGGTGATGAAAACACTGGCAGATCATTGTCAGGGCGTTTTAAATGATGCCCAGTGGAAATAAAATAATTGGTGGGGTGCATATCTACATATCTCATATGCAGGTGATTAAAAAGTAAAGTCTAGATGAGAGAGGTGATAATAAAGACAGAGCTGAAATGAAAAGAAATTGGTTTGAGACTGAATAAAGAAAAAAGTAAATGATTTGGGGACAGAATGAAAATGGATGGGGTTTGTTTTTACATGCATGAAACAAGTGTACAACGAATAACATTTGGTAAGCAAATTGTGAAAAAGCAATGGAAAAACATTGAAAGAAATAAAAAAATAGTGTGGTAATATCGAAAGCGTTTCAAATGCCATAGAAGATAAAAGTGTATTTGATACATCGTTGTGATGTTCTTCATTCCACATTGCTGCAGTCCTAACTATTGGGTAGTCCGCTGTCCAGTCGGCCCGAATACCAAAGTATATGGCTGACGTCGGTCAAGGTGCATTAGACTGACGTCAGTACGTCAGGGTACTAATGCGCATGACCGACGTCATATCCTCAGTCTTTTTTGCCGCATGGTCCGATGCAGAAGCAGTTTTGCGAGTGCAGGTTGGCGTTCTGAAAGTTTCTGAAGTCAGAGTTTCAGACCGAATCAAAGTTGGCTAAGTACCCCGTTGGGGAATATTTTGGTTTTTTCTTGCCTCAGTATTTAACCGGATGTCAGAAAAAGTGAATAACTGTATTTCTTGTGGGAAACAGATACCTCATAGGGATTACCATACTTTGTGTATACCTTGTTTAGGGCCTGAGCACGACGTTGTTGGATGCCGCTCTTGTGCTAGATTTAACAAACGCACTATTAAGAGAAGGTTAGACTGTGCCAGGTTAGTGTTTGGGAAGCGTTGTAATTATAAAATGCCGTCGGATGCTCCGACGCCCACTTCGGCCAAAAAACGCAAGGACAAAGCAGCGAAGCCTAGAGTGGAAGAACCGACAGTCCCGGACGTCGGTTCTTTAGAAGGCTCAGTGGAGCCGGAGGTTCTGCCAGGAGTTTCTTTGGAGTCTCAGGGAGAAACTTTACTGTTACAGGATGTGTCCTCTCAGGAAGAAGGCCAGGCTGAAGGGGCTTCTCAGGTGGCTGTTCTTCCCTCTCTTCCTAAGGTGGTTAGGGCCTTCCCTTCTGTTTCCAAGGCTTCTTTAAGAGGCAGGCCTAGTTTAGCTTCAGTGGGGGTTTCTCCGAGTGTTTCAGGGTCTTTGCCTAAGAAGCATATGCTAAAAATGGCAGAGGATTTGATTACAATGATTAGAGGTTCTATGCCCCCTCCTGATAAGAGGCCTAGGGTGGAACCTGAGTTTGAGAGTTTTGAGCAATGTTCGGAGGCTTCTGAGTCTTCGGCTGAAGACTTGCAGAAGTATCCTCCTTATTCTGATTCTGATGTGGATGATTCTACCCCTTCAGCTTCGCCTCCTGAGGATTTTTCATTTTCAGAGACTCTGCATTCCATGAGGGAGCATTTTAAATGGGAAGGTCAAGATTTCTCTGATTCCAGGAAGAGGCTTAGAGAATTCTTGTTTTTACCCCAGCATAGGCCTTTAGCTATACCTCCTGTTCTGAATGTGGTAGAAGATGTTTTTGCAGAGGCTTCCCTGAATCCTGATTCTTTGCCTCCTGCCCCAGTTAAACCAGATAGGTACTATAGGGTGCCTGAAGCCCATAAGTATCTTTTTAAGAGTCCTAGGGCAGACCCAGAAACTGTCTCTCAGGGGCCTAAAGGTGTGAAGGCTTCTGTGGTTAAAAATCCTGTTCCTCCTGATAAAGAGGCAAGGGCTTTGGATAGATGGGGAAAGAAAGTGTATACTTCTTCCACTTTAGCCATGAGGGCGTTGAATTGTCAGTTTCATATGTTAAAATATCAGAATTATCTCCTTTCACAATTGAAGTCTAAGGTGGATGCTCTGGCTGAAGGTATTGAGTGTAAAGAGTTGCAGGATTTAGTTCATGTGTCTGAACAGGTGGGTAAGCATTCCTTGCAGTGTGGTTTTGATGCTGTGCAGGCCTCCTCGAGGGTGGCTGCCACTGGTTCTGTTCTTCGTAGGCACGCCTGGTTGAGGGATCAGAATTTAGCTGAGCATGTTAAGACAAGGATTTTGGATGCTCCTTTACAGTCGGATGTGTTGTTTGGTTCGCCTGTGGAAGCAGTTTTAAAGAAAATGGAGGACAGGGCTAAGTCTATGCAAACTGTTAAGGATTTTTTGCAGGTGCAGCCTCCGAAGTTTAGTAGAAATTGGCCTACTAAGGGATGGACTTATCCTGCTTATGATTCCCAGTCTAGGGGTAGGTCTAGGCGTGGTAGGGGCAGAGCTCAAGGTTCTTTTAGGCCTAGGACAGGGAGTTCACCTGCTCAGACTTCTGGTGAGGGCAGGGGTCAGTCCTTTCGTAAGCAGACCCAATGACCTGCCTTTTCAGCTGCCAGTACATTCTCGCCTGGCAGCACCTTTGGGAGGAAGGCTGTCTCTTTTCAAAGAAAATTGGGATTTAATTACCCAAGACAGATGGGTTCTGGATATCATTCACCACGGTTACAGGTTTTATTTCCATACCTTGCCTCCTTTCAAAGGCATGCCAGACATTCCTCCTCTACAAAGAACAGAGGCTCACAAGCAAATTTCTCTGTTGCTCCAAATAGGGGCCATTCAGCCAGTTCCTGTGCCAGAAAGGGGCCTAGGATTTTATTCTCGCCTGTTCCTAGTACCAAGAAGGGGAACACGTGGAGACCAATTTTGGATTTATCTATCCTCAACACTTATCTGGACATTCCCAAGTTCAAAATGTTGACGTTACAACAGCTTTTACCTCTGCTGGGCAAAGATCACTGGATGGTAACTTTAGATCTCAAGGAAGCTTACCTTCATGTGCCTATAAGACTAAGTTGCAGGAAGTATCTGCGTTTTCGAGCTGGAAATTCTCATTATCAGTTCTCTGCATTGCCCTTTGGCTTATCTACTGTGCCCAGAGTATTCACAAAGGTTCTGGCTCCAGTGATAGCTTACTTCAGGCTAAAAGGAATTCAAATCTATCCTTACTTGGACGACTGCCTGATTCTGGCTCAAGAAAAGGAAGACCTTCTACAGCATTTGGAATATGTCATAGCAGTGCTAAGATGCCTAGGGTATTCTGTGAACGAAATAAAGTCCAGTCTAGTACCCTCTCAAGACATGTGCTTTCTGGGTGTGAGACTGAATACAGCAGCCCAGATGGCCTTTTAACCCCGGACAAACAAAAGAATCTTTCCAGTTACTTCCATCAACTATCTCTTCAGTCTGGGCTGACTGCAAGGACAGTCCTTCAAGCCTTAGGGTTCATGGCATCTTGTATTCTGGTGCTTCCCAATGCCAAACTGCATATGAGGAAGCTGCAATGGTATCTCAAAAATGTATGGACACAGCACTGCCAGGATTTGGACACTGTCATTCAAATAATACCTTGCATTCAAAAGGAATTTTTGTGGTGGGCTCAGGAATGTCACCTAAACAAGGGACTCTCTGTGACCCGGCCAGAGGCGAGTCAGATTCTACCGACAGATGCCTCAGACATTGCTTGGGGAGCTCATCTAAATGGAAAGTGGATACAAGACAAGTGGCCTGCCAGACTACAGCATCTACATATCAACATGAAAGAGATGTTAGCAGTCCAGTTTGCATTAATGGCTTTCAAGGAGTTACTTCTTCCAGGGCAGGTGTTGATTCTAACAGACAACACAACTGTCATGTGGTACATCAACAAACAAGGGGGAACACATTCTTACCCATTGTGCAGGCAAGCAATGATTTTATGGGAGACTGCGCTCAGCTTGCAACTAACTCTTCAGGCAAGGTTTCTGCCGGGAGCACAGAACTCCTTAGCAGATGTGTTAAGCAGACAAATCATGGATCCCCACGAGTGGAAACTGGATCTTCATGTATTTCAAAAATTGACAGTGTCATGGGGAACTCCAGACATAGATCTGTTCGCTTCTCCACTAAACCACCAGCTGCCAAAATTTTGCACAAAGAGGTTTCATCACACAGCTTGGAAAGTGGATGCTCTTTCTTTCAGTTGGAAAAATCTTCATGTGTATGCTTTTCCACCTCTGCCTCTTCTCCCAAAGGTGCTTCTAAAGGTCAGACAAGACAAGCCAAGGATGATTTTAATAGCTCCAGATTGGCCTCGGCAGCACTGGTACCCATTACTGAGGAGTCTGGTAAGGAAGCCTCCATGGCCTTTACCCTTGATTCCACACCTGTTGTCTCAGAGGGACGGTCACCTGCTCAATGTCAAGCTTCACTCTCTTCATCTAACAGCCTGGCATATTCTGTTTTGAAAGACAGCAGGTCTCAACTTCCTCAACAAGTTTTAAATGTGATTATGGAAGCCAGAAGACCTAGTACAAGGAAAGTGTACGCAGAAAAATGGAAGAGATTTTTATTTTGGACTGCAGCAAAAGAATTTGGAGATTTCTGAGCCTAATTTGAGTGTGGCTCTTCAATATCTTACTGAGTTATTGGACAAAGGTTTGTCTTTCTCTTCCATTAAGATTCATGCTGCAGCAATTTCAGCTCACTATGATTGTGACCCACCATTGTTTTCACATCCTTTGTTCAAGCAATTTCTTAGAGGGGCAAAGAATATAAGACACGTAGAGCTCCTACTCCTGCTTGGGATCTCAATTTTGTGTTGGAGAAACTTACTCTACAACCTTTTGAGCCTCGGCTACTGCTGAACTGAAATACTTGTCATGGAAGACTGCTTTTTGTTGGCCATTACTTCTGCAAGAAGGGTTTCTGAGTTGCAGGCCCTTATGGCGGTTGAGCCTTTTTGATTTTTCATAAGGATAGGGTATCATTACGTACTAATCCTTCCTTTATGCCTAAGGTGGTTTCTAGTGTGGCTTTAAACCAAACTATTCATTTGCCTACTTTTTATGCAGATCCCCAAAATAAAGGGGAAAAGATTTTGCACACTTTAGATGTACACAGGCAATTGCGTTATTATTTAAGCAGGACTAAGGATTTTAGGCAGTCTCAGCAGTTGTTTGTTTCTTTTGCTTTGAGTTCACAGGGCAAGCCTGTGTCAAAACAAACTATTTCTAGGTGGATTGGGTTTTGCATTGCATTTTGTTATTCCCATCATGGCAAGGAGATTCCAGCTGGGATTAGGCCTCATTCCACTAGGGCTACTGCCACTTCAACAGCATTTCTAAGGGGGGTGGCAACTAAGGATATTTTGGAGGCAGCTACTTGGAGTTCAGTGCATACTTTCTCTAAGCATTACCACCTTCCTCTCTACTCTAAGTCTAGGGCTGGGTTTGCCACAGCTATTTTGCAAGGCATGTTGTCAGCTCCTGCTTCCTTATGATTTGCCAGCCTCCCTTACCTCTGCTTTGGGATTCTACCCAATAGTTAGGACTGCAGCAATGTGGAATGAAGAACATAGTACAGTTTTGTACCTACCATAAATGTAGATGTTCGAGGATCCACATTGCTGCAGTCCAATTTACCCTCCCTCCCTCCTTCCCCTCTGTGTTTAGGGGTGGTTGTGTAGGTGAGGTTATATTCTGGTAATTTTGTATATATTGTATATATTTTTGGTGCAGGTATGTTTGGAGTTTTTGGTTTTGGCCTTGTCTTTTTAGGGTCTTCTGACATCTGGGGCAAGAAAAGACTGAGGATATGACGTCGGTCATGCGCATTAGTACCCTGACGTACTGACGTCAGTCTAATGCGCCTTGACCGACGTCAGCCATATACTTTGGTATTCGGGCCGACTGGACAGCGGACTACCCAATAGTTAGGACTGCAGCAATGTGGATCCTCGAACATCTACATTTATGGTAGGTACAAAACTGTACTTTTTGGGGATGCTGGGAAACATGAGGAGTGTGCATGCATATCTTTTTGACTGAAAACAAGAATTATTCAAAATGCATTCAGCATTATATGATGTTCCAAGATGAAGCCTATAAAATTGGGGCATTATATGTATATTTTTGATACTAATCATTTATTAAAAAAGTGGGGGAATGATAATTCTAGCCATTCTGTATGCTGAAATAGCATGATAAAAACTTAGTTAACAAAACCCCATTCCCTTCAAGTCCAACAGGGACGTATTCATTTTTCTTTGTAAACAGTCTACCTATTGTTTTCATGAATTCAGTCAGAAGCATAGCTGGTTCAACCAGCATCCCACCCTCTCAGCTCTTCAAGTGAAGAGCAAAAAAATAGCACTTCACTATAATAGGGCGATCGCAACAATCAGTTTATCACAGTTAGATCTAGGTCTCCCCTCTCCATCAAGTACAAAGAAAGAAAAAAAAAAAAAAATCTGGACAAAGCCTAGAATAATGAGGGGACAAAGGCCCCAAAATAGGGACTGATTTTAAATTTTGCTCTTATAAATTTAGAAAGTTGATAGAATAACAGGTTTTCTGTTAGCATGCATTTTCTGAAACTCAAAAGTTTGTCATTATTTAGTGACTTCATTCCTCCGTGATTTGCCAGAAAACCACAAATTTTATGAGTAACAGACCAAAATATGGGGCAAAGATCTGGACATTCTACAAAAATCTGTACAGTTGAAAAGTATGGAAATACCATATTTATGAATAATCACTGAGTATTAAGCAATGCCTTCCCCAATTTTTGAACAATTAAATACTTTATTATAACACTTTTTCATTTTGGCGCTGGCATATTGTGCAATCCCCATGCATGATGCACTTGTTAGTTTGGCACGTTGTTGATACAACCATTTTACACTTATATGGTTATACAATACTAAAAAAGCAACCTCATGTCAGGCAGTCACTGCTTACGTTCAGTTATCAATAACTTGCCGTTGTTAAGCATGCAAATTCAAATATCACAATCAAATTTTCTATCCAGCCTTAACTTCATACTTGAGTTAACATTGCCTATTAAACCAAAAAAAAAAAGTTAAAAGCATAAATTAACTATTTACAATTTAATTCGAGATCAGACATTGATTAATGAAAATATTATTGTATTTACACTAAGGTTCAAGCCTTAACAGCTGAACCAGTGACTTTTCTCATTGTATGGGAGTTTACTTCATTAAATATGCATATATCTTAGGTACCTTTTTCCATGGCAACATCTTCTTTAAGCTCAAATTCCAATACAGCATCCCATACAGCCTATTTTCTTACTATGAATCCTGTTCCTGATTTCTAATAGTTCTCTGGTTCATATTTTTAATCTGTGTAATAAGTTTTTTTCACAACATTTATTGATGATTTGTCTTTGGTTTTCCATTTTCTAGTTACATGTTTCTTAATCATTATCAATACTAAAAATAGTAATGCTTTCACATCTTTAGTACATGCTATTTTTATACCAACTGAACAAAATCATCTCTACACCAAGGTTAAATTCTCTTTCATATTATAAGACTTAGCATATAATTCATGTTATTTTGAACTGAAGCAACTGCTTACATTCCCAGAATATATGGTCCCAAGAACCTCTTTCTGAAAAATCTCGTCTCTTGCCTGTGAGAAACACATGCCTCTTGCCTGTGAGAAAAAAAAAATTAAGTCTTGTAGGGGGTATAAAAATATTTGTAGAATAATTTCCATGCAAAAATTCTAAATGTTCTTGATTTACTTGCATAACTAGGATTAAGATATATTGCCATCCACCGATCACCTTTAATATCTTTATTTAATCGTTCACACCATGCTATTTTACCTTCATACTGTATTGACTTCTCAAATCTAATATTGACTTATACATTCTACACATTACTCTTCACTGATATGACATTTCTGTTCCGGCCTCAATTATAAAATTTATTTGTGGTTTAATATAATTAGTATCCAGCTCCTGCATATTCTTTGAAGTTCAATATTATACCTCTATATGCAAGTTGATCTGAGTTCCATAACCCAAAATTTTGTCTAGCTTCATCCCATTTTATTACCTTATCCCTATTTATCATCTGCTTCCAAAATTTCTGTTCTGTGGTCTTTATCCCCAAAATGCTCATAACATTCTCTTTTATTACTATATATAGTATAATCAACACATGCTAAATACTTTCATGTATATAAGGCTGCACATAATGTTCTTTATATTTATTTGCTAGATCTTCTCAGATGCCGAGGTGTGATCCTGGAATTACCTCTCTGAGAACTATGCTATCACATGATTACATCTGTGCATTTATTCCTTATCCTGAATCAAATATAATAATCTAAGTTGGGTGCCCTTATAGTATGCCTCCAAATCTGGAAGCCCCAAACTATCCTTTTCTACTGTCAATATTAATTTCTCTCATTGCACTCTTCCCCTTTTGTTATCTGAAAGAAACTCTTTAATTTCCTTTTTCATATTCTTCTATAGCTAGTCTTTTAGTTTATACAAATAAAACTGACCTATATAAAGTACAATTGGACCAAAAACATTTTAATCACTTGTATCTTATTATTAATGTCCATAAATAACAATTTCCATAATCTTATCTTAAAATATTTTGAGAAATTGCTTCCCACATTTCTTTAGCTGCTTGATCAATATCTCGATTAAGCCAAATCCCCAAGTATCTTATCCTGTCATGACCCCCCCCAAAAAAAATAGGAAGCTCTGTGCCAAGTAATGCATTTGGGCATAATTCATTACTATAGCTTTTGTTTTTGCATCATTTACTTTATATCTGGCTATTAAAATATTTCAGATTATCAAATATAATTTTATATCATGTTCTGTATTTGCAACATAAAATATATTTTTAAACATCTTTATTAAACTTGGCACTTTAAAAATTGACACAGGCACGTCATCATCATCATCAGCCCCCCTTTTCCCATTTTTCTACGTGGGGTCGGGGTATCATGTTAACTGTAGCCAACTCTCTCGATTTAGTGCCACACTCCTGCCTTCTTCAACACTCATGCCTGACTGTCGCAGATCTTCCTTCATACAATCCATCGACCTCTTTGCTGGACATCCTCGCTTCCTCTTAACTTCTTCCTGTCTGTCCCAAATCTTCCTCACTAGATTGTCTTCTGCTTTTCTACATGTACCCAAACCACCGTAATCTGTTCTCTTTGATCTTTCCTGCAATTGGAGCTACTTTGGCTTCTGCTCTTATGTCCTCATTTCTTCTTCTGTCCCACAGTGTGCATCCTACAACCTTTCTCAGGCACTTCATTTACATTACCTCTAGCTTCTTCAGCTGTTCTGCCTTTACTGCCCAGGTTTCTGTACCATACAGTAGTACTGGTCGCACCACTGTCTTGTACACCTTACTTTTCAGCTTCTTTGGCATTCTTCTGTCATAGACTATACCTGATACTCTATGGCAGGTGGCTGCAGCCCCTCTGATTCTAGCTTTGACCTCTTCATTCAGACTACCCTTCTCCTCAGCTACCACTCCCAGATACTTGAAACTGTTTACCTGTTTCCCTATTTTGCCTTCTATCTCTATTCTCAGCTTCTTCTGATTTCCCCAATTTGCTGCCATTACCACCATCTTATCTGTGCTTAGTTTCATCCCATGTGCCTTCAGATTTGCGTTCCATTCTCCTATCCTTTGCTGAAGTTCTAGCTCAGAGTCTGCCTGTACTGCCACATTGTCTGCATACAGCAGCTTTTGTTGATCTGTCCCCTCCAACCTATTTGCTAATGTAGTCCATCACCAATATGAACAGCAGTGGGCTCAGAACTGAACCCTGATGTACACCCACACTCACTGGGAACCCCTCTGTGAGGCCGAACACCATCCGTACATGAGTCATTGGGTCCTTGTACACAGCCTGCACTAATTCTACCAATGTTTCTGGGACTTCAAACCACCACAGTACTGCCCAGATCAGCTTTCTTGGGACCTTGTCATATGCTTTCTCCAAGTGTAGGAATGCCCAGTTGGACTCTCTCCTCATCTCTAGCTTCTTCTCAAGTATCTGTCTGACTGCAAACATCGGGTCAGTTGTGCTGCATCCTGATCTGAATCTGAACAGCTCATCTCCCATCGTACATTCTACTACTCTGCATATCCATTTATCAATCACCCACTCCAGAACTTTCATGCAATGTAATAGGAGTTTGATGCCTCTGTACTGCACACAGTTGTGGATGTCCCTTTGTTCTTGTACACTGGCATGAGTATGCTTATTCTCCAGTCATCTGGGATACGCCTTTCTCTCCACACTGCTATTAGTACCCTCAGGAGCCATTTCTCCCCTATCTCACCCAACATCTTTATCATATCTGCTGTGACTTCATCTGAGCATGCTGCTTTCCCTGACTTCATCTTCCTTAATGTTGCTCTTACTTCTTCTAGGGTGGGCTCCTCTTCTTCTCTCATTGGAGGCTGTTTCTGGGGCAGTACAGCTTCTGTGGGGTTTTCTTCATTCAGAAGCTGCTGGAAATGCTCCTATCTGCCTTTGATGTCCTCTGGACTGGTGAGCAGGTTGTTGCTGGCATCCCTTATGAAGGGTGTCAGACCATCTTCTTTATCTTTCTTTCTTTCTTTGTCTCGCAACCTGATACAGTGTCTTTGTGCCCTTTACTGAGTCACTTTCCAGAAGTTGGTAGAGTGCATCTGATGCCCTATTCTTTACTATTGCAACTTCTTTCTTAGCTTCATTGTTAGCCAACCAGTAGTCCTTCCTAGCCTGGTCAGTCTTTTCTGTCTCCCACTTCTTCCTGCACTCCTTCTTTCTTTTGATGACTTCCTGGACTTCTGCATTCCACCACCAGCTTTCCTTATGTACCTTATTTCCATACCTGACTCAGCCACATATCTTTTCTGTAGTCCTAACACATGCTGTTTTTAGGTGCTGCCAATCTTCTTCAACTCCACCTATTTCCTCCTCTTCTTGGGGTGCTAGAGCCCTGAGTAATTCCTTGAACTGTTGTACTTTCTCTCCTGTCAACCTCCAGGTCTTCAGCCTGGTCTCTGTTGACCTTAGAGCCTTCTCTGACCACTGCTTGCAGCTGATTGTGGCAACTAGTGGTTTATGCTGTGGGCCAACTGTTTCACTGGGGATGACTTTGCAATCATGAATTCTACCCTGGTGCCTTTTCCTTACTAAGAGGAAGTCTACCTGAGTTGCATGTTGACTACTCTTGTATGTGATCTTGTGACTGTCTCTCTTTCTGAACCAAGTGTTGGCTACTATCAAGCCATTTGCCAGACAGAAGTCTAGAATGGCTTCTCCTTCTTTATTCATCTTGCCCCACCCATGTGGGCCCAGGCAGTCCTCATAGCCTTTTCTGTCTGTCCCGATATGTGCATTCAAGTCACCCATTATCAACACCAATTCATGTTGTCCTGCTTTATCTAGTAGGTCTGCAACTGCTGTGTGAATGCACTCTTTTCCTCACTATCACAACTCTGCTGTGGGGCAAAGGCTGAGATTATGAATACTGCCTTATCATTACACTGGAGTCTGACTGCCATGAGTCTGTCATTAATTCTGATGATATCCCTTACTGCCTTCTGAAGCCTATTTCTCACCAGAATTCCTGCACCATTTCTAGCCTGCCCTCCACCTGAGTAGTAGACTCTGGATCCCAAGCCAAGTAGCTTTGCTGCACTGCCCTTCCATCTCATCTCTTGGATACATAGCATGTCCAGCCTCCTCCATATCATCATGTCATCCACTTCCAAGCTCCATCCTGTCAGTGAACCTACATTAAGCGTAGCAATTCTCAGTTCATGTTTGGCAGGTTAGTTGGTTTTATGTCCAGCTTTCGCTCAACAGAGATATCTCAGGTAACCCAGGCTGGGCAACTAGACACCGGCCAGCCAGTAGCTTATTGACCCAGTGCTGCTGGGCTTTATGACGGGCACACACTGACCAATAGGGGCACATATACCCCTCCCACCATTAGTGCGGGTCCCTGGCGTGGGTCAGAGTAGGCTGCGTCTTCAACCCACTTTTCACTGGTAACTACCCATGCCCATTTTTGGCAACATTAGTCAGCATGGCCAAATCACCTAGAGCAATATTTGACACAGGCACATATACAGTGATAAAATGAAAATACACCATAATAACATTTCCTTTATTTTCATGCAGTATGCATTTTAACAATTTTCATTCACGCCATCATTACATAAATTGCTCATTTCCTGCCTTCCCTTAAATTTCACTCCTCCTATGGACCTCTATGATGCATCTATTGCTCCCACAGATTTCATTTATTTCTATGTAATTTGCTCTTTCCTTTTTCTAAGGATCATACTTCCATTCAGTACTTCAGTTACAGTCGGTTTAGATTTACTTTTCCATTTTCTAGCATTTTTTTTTTTGCAGACAATAGTGTTTGACCTTAGTAAGGCCTTACTATGTCTGAGCAATTCAGATTCTATTTTCCAGCTCAAAAGAATCATTTCCTTATTTACAGCCATTTGCTCTCCCAACATCACTGTCAAAGTATTCTGTATGGAATTTTAAAAATCTGCCAACTCATTACGTTCCCCAAAATGCATTTTTCCAGTTACCCATATTTTTCCCCTCACATTCAGCATTTGCTATCTACCAGAGGAAGAGTCCTCTGAAGTCTGCTGGGAGTATAAAAATACCTATGGAAACATTTCAAGACAAAAATCTTAAATCTTCTAGACTCTTTTGTATACAATTTTTCTCTTGTAAATTGCTTTTCCTGTCCGTCTTCCCAGTCTTTTCTAACCTCCACGGATTGATTCTTATAGATATCATGCAATTAGTTACATGCCCTACTAAATATCCTTTTTAAACAGCCACTTCTATTCTCAACTCATTTAAAACTACTACCAGAGCCGGTCTTTCATTTAACAATTCCCCGTCCCTTTCTCTTTTTCTCTCTGTTCTAGTCTCAATCAGTGGTAGAGAAAGTAGACTCTAAACTGAAGTTTAAATTTATGTTTAGCATCATCCCACTCTATTACCTTTCCCTTTCTATCTATTTGCTCCCAGAACTTTGCTTTCTTTCATACCCCTCAACCCAGATTTTTTTGCAGAATATCCAGAGTTTTGCCTAATATTTTTGGTCTGTTCCTCATAAAATTAGTGGTTTTCTGGATTTTTGTGGCAAGTCAGTGAGGACTGAATTCATTAAATAGTGGCAAGCATTTGAGTTTCCAACTTAATTTCCTCTGAAAATGCATGACAACTCAAGACCTTTTATTCTAGTAAGTTTCTAAGTTTATAACAGCAATATTTAAAATGTGTCCCTATTTTCGGTGCTTTGTACCCCCATTATTTTGTCTTTGTCCAGATGTTTTGTGCTAAGAGGTTGAGAGCTATGCTTTCCTTCATAATTTTCCCCAGGAGATTTTAGGCCCCTCTTGCCTATTTTCTATATCCCTGTTTGCAGTCATCCCTGTTGTTAAAGTCTTCTTTCTCCATTCCCATGTTGACATAGCTCTTAGAATACTTTTGTTACTTTATGAATATAATATTCTGTATGGATGATGTTTTCTTCTTAAAGACCTACATCTAAAATTCTACTCTCTTTGCCCGTTTCATTATTATCTCTTTCAACTTTGACATATACCCTTCTGCTTGTGTTATGTATAAGAACCTTAACTGTGTAGCTCTGAAATATCTAATCATATAACATTATCCTAAACCACCTTGTTCTATGGGGAGAATCAAGTTACACCACTTCACCATTGTCCTCTTCCCCTCCCAAAATAATTCCTACAGCTCTATTAATTATGGTCCACAATTTCTCCACTGGTTGATAAAAATATACCTAAATAAAGGGACTAGAAATATTTTCACTGTTTCTATCTTACTATCCATATCCAAAACCAAGAGCTTCCAGTTTCTCAATTTTTTTTTATCTTGATTTTAGTGGCTTCCCACATAAGCTTTACTACCATAACAGAAACTTTTCAAATACATACACCTAAATGCTTCATCTTATTATGTTGCCATAAATGCTGGTATTGTTGAACCAATTTATGTGTACATACATAGTTTACTGCTATAGCCTTCATTTTATCTACAATTATTTTATATTATGAAAAGACTTGAAACTGTCTCAAAATATTCTACAACTTCAAGCTATCATCTGCAAATTAGTCTAACTTTTCTTGATTACCATACCAGTTATATCCTTAAAGTTTTAGCCTTAAACTTGTGAGTTCCTTATTTTATTTGCAAATAGCTATAAATATAAAGCAAATGAGAAAGAGGAAAGAGGAACACCCCTGCTTTGTCCCTTTGTTCAAACACAGCTTGTCAGAGAGGAGCCCTCATAAATCAGTTATTGGCTCTGACCCTTCCTAAATCCTCCTAATTAGCCCTAGTGTTCTATCAGGGAAAGCTAATGCTGCCATTGCCCTACTCATAAAGCCTCAACTGACTCCATCAAATGCCTTCTCAACATTAAGACCCACCAATAATAGTAGTCTTTTTTTATACTCTGCTTCCCACTGGATTATCATTGTTCTATTAATGTCAAATGTTTGCATCTGCTCTATAAAATCACTGACCCATGTCTATCAATTTAGGCAACACCTTTGCTATTTTCTTAGCATAGACATAACAGCTTTATAGTCAGGCTTTAAATTTTAAATGGGTCTATATGAAACTTTTTTTTTTTTTACCCTCATTGGGTAATATAGCCATCATAACTTTCTTCCAAGATCCTGGTCCTCCCCCAACCCAAACATATTTTTAAACAAACCTGACAGATCTTTATCACTTTCTTCCTTTCCAGCTTCAAAACTTCCACAGGAATACATTCTGTTTCTTGAAAATTCCCTTTTGATTAAGTTATATATCACCACTTTTATCTCATCTCTTTCAATCTTAACTATTAGTTGTTGAGCCTCATCTTCTTTTAACCTTGATATAATCCTCCATAAATATTTTAATGTGTGCCTTTTTTGGTTTCCACATTCCACTGCTTTATACAGATTTTCATAAAAGTTCTGAAATATCTCTAATAACGGCATAGGATCTTTGGTTATTTTTCTTGTTGCAGACTCCCTAAGTTTAGTGAAAACCCTTTCTTCTTTCTGCTGCTGAAAAGGTTGTGCTAAATGTTTTTGTGCTCTAGAGTTCTTATCAAAGAATAATATATTTTAACAGCAACCTTTCTAAACATATGAATATTATCCAAGTCCTCCCTTATTTTCCTTTTAGCACTTTACAATTGCTCCTCTTCTTGTTCTGTGATATTCCCCAGATTCTGCAATACTTTAACCTTTGTGAACCCCTCTAAATAATTCTTATTACTTCTTCCCAATATCTCTTTCTGTCCACCATGTTTTTAAACTCCATTTGAATTTTATCCCACACACTAGCTGTTCCTTCTGAAGAAATGTCTATCTTTCCCAATAACTCTTGAATCATTATTACTACCCATTCCTTAAATTCCCCTCTCTTTAACAGGTAAGTGGGAAAGTGGCAACATCTCATTTTTACTTCATTATCCTGCATCTTTATCTTAGTATTTATTGGTGCATAATCTGAAGTAGTTATTGGATGTGTGTCATAGCTTTCAATTAAATATACATATTCATAGTTCAGAGGTTAATACCAGGCTATTGATCCAGAGGAACATTAGTAGCCTGGCCATAATACCCCAAATTATAGGTATCAAATCACATGGTTAATTCTTAACTAGTTTTCACCCCTTTTAATGAGGGCTTGAGGAAGGAGCCAGACCCAGGGGTGTATTTATGATTGCCTATCCAGTTATCCAGGTTACACTTAAAGATGGTGAATGAGACACTTTTCATTACATCAAAAGGAAGTCTATTCCATAAAAGATGGATTCTCTGGCATCTATCTTGCCAGGCATACCTGTTTATGTTTTGGTGAAAGTTAACATATCTTGAGCAGATGTTGAGGGTGTTATTAGATTTGTAGATATGCAGGAGGTCACATAGGACTCAATCCTTTGAGGCTCTGCAAGCTAAACAATTGTCATTTCTCAAGAATCTGTAAGAAACAGAAGAGAAAAAAAGAGAGAGAGAGAAAGACTGCACTTTAATGCAGTCTGGATATCTCAAGGAAGACATGCTTTTGATTATCTTGGTGATTCAGTCTAACAAGCTGGATGTATGTATTGTTTTATAACAAAGGGCCCATTATGGGCCTGGTGAGGGAGGAGTAGAGAGACATGATAATTTCCTTAGATCTGGAAGAAATATCTCTGGTGATTAGTTTGACAATGGAAAAGGATTTCCTTACAGTAGTGGATACATTGTGATCAAATGATTGTTCATTGTCTACCAAAGTACCCAGGTCCCTATTAGCTGAATCACCTTTCAAAGGGGGCTCACCAATATGGTAGATATATGCATATCCAGTTTTGCCTAAGGACACAATTCTGCATTTCTTGACATTTAGTTTTAGTCCATAGTTATTTACTGGGGAGTGTTAATCCCTCCTGAAGAATTTGGAGTTTAGAAGGAAATTAATGACAGCTCCAAGTTTGTAATCATCTGCAAATGTGACAACCACAGACCCTTGATATTAGCCTTGACATCAGAGAAGTAAATACTAATCAGAAGTGGTCCTAGGACTGACCCTGAGGTCACCACTGCTAAGTAATCTTTTTGAAGAGATAATGACTCTCACCCTAATAGACCGGGTTTTGTTAGTTAGCCAGTTAGCTTTCCAGTGTGTAACATAGTGATTTACATTTAGTTTTATTAGCTGGTCAATAATGCCAGAATGTAATATGGTATCATAACCTTGGCCAGGTCTGAGTAGATAATCTGAACTGATCCACCTGAGTCTAATGCATCAGTGACAGAATTCAAAGGCATTCACCAGGTTCAGGAGGTAGGATCCATCTTTAATAAACTCAGACCCACTTGGGTCCAAGGCTTGCAAACTGCCCATATCCTTGTTAATAAGCTTCATAATGATATACTCAATTGTTTGTAGGGAGGACTGGTGAGGCTTATAGGTCTCTAGTTTCCTTGAGCAGTGTATCCACTATTGTTCAGCAGGATGACTACTGGTATTCTCCATTCCAGTGGCAGAAATCCAGTGGAGATGCTGAGGGTAAATAGGCACAGTAGAGAGTCTTCCAGACCATATGTGATACTAACAAGAAGGCAGCTTGGCATATTATCAGGACTCATGGAGCAAGTATTTTTGACTTTGGAGAGAGCATTTTAGACCTGCTCTGAGATGATCAGGGCTGGTGGTGTGAGTGTAGTAATAAGCTGTGTGAAGTTAGGTGTAGAGAGGAGAGTAAATTTGGAGATGAATTTTCTGCTAATACGTTGATTATGTCCTTTGTGGACACATGAATTTTATTCTGCATTAGCTCTGAGCATTGCTGGCCATTAAGGTTCCTAACAATACTGAAGAAGTCTTTTTGGTAGCAGTTTTCAATTCCTATTTAATTTTGGAGGATTTGATTTTGTTTCTGAGTTCTTTGTTGATCTTTCTCAGTTCAGCTCTAGATGTCAGCATATTAAGTTTGCTTTTACAGGCTATGAGTTTCTTCCTCTTATTGTATAGATTGTTTATGCTAGGGTTCCACTACATGGGGCTTAATCCTGAATTTGGAATTGTGTTTGTGTTTTATGGGGACAGATGCCTTGATGCATACTTTGAGGTGATCATAGAAATTATCAACAAATGTGGAAGCATGTGAGATAAGGGTCATTGAAGTAATGAGATCAGTTTCATTTCATTAGGTTAGTAGTTAGCTAGATTAGGTTTGCTTTAGAGTAATCTCTAAATATAGAGAGGTTTTGTGGTAAGTCTGTTTTTTACCCTTAGAGTGAGTGTTACTGAAATGTGGTCAGATTTGACAAGTCACATGATAACGGTAGGACTTTGCAGTGAGATATAATTTCTATCCAGTCTAGTCCAGTTTTTGTTCCATGGGGAATAACATGTAAATACTGTCTGATTCCCACTACTAAATTCACATCTTCCATCTACCCATATGTGTCTTGGTCCCAAATACAGCCTTATTATTGCAAATCAGGCTCCAGTCCCCACCAATAAATAATAATCCCTGCTGACACCTGAATATATCTCAGAAATTCTCTTAACCTCCATAATATAAGTTTTAGGTGGAATAGAAATACATGTCAGTATAATCTATAAACTGGTTTGAGTTCCCTCATTACCTACATTGCTCCCAATTTACTCTCACCCACAAACTACTAAATATTCCAAACTACTGCCCATCCTTTCAAACTATAATACAAACATGCACCCCTACTTGGCATTTAGGTCCTCTAACAAACAACTCCTAACCATCATTAAACTCAATAAAAGAGATGGACAATGTCCCTATTCCCATGCCATTGCCAAACTTTGGAATGCGCTCCCTCTGTCTATTACCCAACTAGACTCTTTAAAAACATTTAAATTTGCACTAAAATAACACTATCTCAATAACCTTGTCTGTTCTTGTAGTCATATGATTAAACCACCTTAAATGTTTTGGCCACCATACACTACAAATACTTTTACTAACTTAATATAGTTGCAATTTACACTATCTGTCTTCGTATCCAATCTCTCTTGCTTTTTTATTTCTGTGGCTGAATAAACAGAATTGACTAAACAGTTTTCTTACTTATGAGGATATACAAACAGAATTACTAAAGATTTAACACACTGGGTTTTTTCTTGTATTGTATACCTCTATAATATGTATTTGTCTTTGTATATCTACTTCAATTTGTATTATGTAAAAACGTTCTTGACTTTCAAACTTAAGTTGATACTATGTAAACATTTCTGTGATTGTATGGAGCTTTTCTCCCCAGGCCTCCACTGAAAATGAATCGTTGGGCCCAGTGGAATTTCCCGGTCAACAAATGTCGATAAATAAATAAATATATAATCCTCCTCTCTTGCCAATATCCCATTACTACCACAAATCTAGGATTATTATGTTTCCTCTTCTGTCACTACTGGGCTTCTCTGGCAATCAGTATTATTTCTACCTTTTTCCTTTCCACCTGATATTCTGATGAATATCCACCCTGAAACCCTTTCGTCAAATTCGCATATTCATTTCCATCCAAATGTGTCTCCTGCATCTTTGTTATTTGCCCTGATACCTCTTAATATATTTTAATACCCTGATTTTTTTCTACATCTTTAAGGCCATTTACATTCCATGATAATATGGACAGAGGAGCAATTATGACAGAAAGTTATTACTCCCACCTATTGTACATGACAGTTATTTTTAATATATATTTCCAACTTTCAGCTCATAGGTTTGTAGGTAAGTATTAGGCTAGCTGCCTTTGTAGGCCATATTAAGCCTAGCCAATTTTCCTTCCAAATCACATACAGACACCAGTCTTTGACAGGCTGATTTATAGTTTAGTTGCTTCTTCCTATCTCCATTTGAACATATGCCACATTTCCAGATTAGTTTGCTTCAATGAAAACATTAAAAAAATAGATTTTCAGAACTCCCCCACCCACATTTTAACTTATAACAATCACAAAAACTATGTACAATTTCAAAAAAGGAATACCCCATCAGATAGAAGTAGTTGCCCTTATCCACAGATATTGCCTACTCTAAAAGTAAAGTTCCTTATGCTTAAGTGCATGTTACAGTCTATGTTCCCACTTACTTAATTGCCATGTGTAGTTACTTCTATCCTCTCTCAAATGTGAAAAACAACTTGCAACTTGTATGCTTTCAGCAAACATTCACTTTTGCCTTAAGAAAACAACTTCATTGAATAGCTTTAAATAAATACAGTAAAGAATATATTGTTATATTAAATGGATTAAAGTCCTAAGGCTGCTGTGGAGGCAACCATGTGTATAAGATATTCACTTCCCACATGTACCTTTAAATATTAATTACATTGTACTTTATTCATTTCAGTCAGCAGACAGTGTTCGGACTTCTTGTGATTAATTGCTTGCAAATGCAGACTTCTCATCTCCAAATAAAAACAGTAATTGATTTTGTGGATCCATGAAAGAATCTTTGTAAATTTCACTCAGAACACACTGCTCAGCCCTGTCATGATTAATTGTCTGAACCTGTAGACTTCTTGTCTCCCCCTGAAAGCCTTTGCTAATGAAAAAATAGTGAATCACTTTCTAAATACATTTTCTATGCCTGTCATTTTTTTTACATTAGTCAAGTCTGTTTGCTTGAAAAAAACCTTGTCTATAGCTTAAACCTAGGACATTAGCCTAGATATCCATATATATAAAAAGCTAGATAATTTATTACCTTAGTTCTAAATATACTGAGATCAGTACACTTTTATATCACCTACCTCAACAGCTGAAAGGTACCACATTATATTTAGTTCAACTTGCTTCTGTTTAGCCTTTCTTACCTTGATACAGTATAAAGTCTGGATACTTTGTAACTAATAAAAAGTACTTTCTTGCTTTACTGTCTTTAATATATACAATGGTCACTTTAATAAGACACCTCACCTTAAATTTAAAATATGTCCGATTGCACACAAGACAAGACTACTTTACAACATAAAATGCAAACTTACACCATCACATTTTTATACAAATATTAGTAAGATCAAAAACTGTTTTAACTACAATTACTTCTTCAGTCCAAGCAGTGTCCTTTTAAACATTAATGACATAAATGTGGGATATATGCTTTACAGTCCAGCCACCAGTTTAACACAGTCAACAGAATTCCAGTCTTTCTCCAGCCACTTCTTCTAAAGCCACATTTCACTTCTATTCCTATATATATATATATATATATATATATATATATATATATATATATATATATATATTTTATAGTCTTCCATTTATTTACTAATTTCACAATATTGTTGGTTTTCTTCTTGATCCTTGCCATCTCCCAGTGCCAGTCTCTGTTTCAAGTCCATTGTAGCCCTGGTTCTTCTCTCAGCTGCTGTCTTTCTGTCACTTAAGTATTTTCCTTTGTGACAATGGAAAGGGTTTTATTTTTTAAATTTTTTTGTATGGACTTTGTTACTGTCAGAAAAAAAACTCTTTTTGGCTTACTCTTTGTTAGTTAAACTATTTATTTCCTCTGTAGCCTGTTCTGCATTCAAAAATGTCTTTTGATCTTCCCGGGGAAAATATTCTGCGGAAATATGAATTCATCATCTTGAATCTCAAACCTGTTTTCTGACATTCCCTGATTGTTGGAACAAACTTGCTCCTCTTTCCCTGCTGTATAGTGAATAATCATTCCCATAAACACCCTACTGACACAAATTTTAGTACTTTTTCCTTGTGCCACAATTTTGCCAAGACCAACTCTTTCTGCTAGCATGATTGCATCTTTACCAATATAAGTCTTGGCTTCTTTCTCATTTGGGACATACACACAATGTGCCATCTCAGTTAACAAATCTTGCTGTCTAACACAAGTCCAGTTGCTTATCAGTACTTTCATAAAATTAATGCAGTGTTTCCTCCCAGTCTTACCGGCACAGCAGAAAATGTCAGATTATCTCTCTGAGCTCTACTGTTTTTGAAAATTAACTTGGTAGACTAATTCTCTGAATTGCTTTGCAGAGATAATGGGAAGGCATGGCTATTGCCAAGGGAGAACACATGGCTAATTAGCATTGGCCACACCCCTGGACTGTAACATTAGCATGCAGCTTCTCCGGTTTTCATAAAGTCTGCTGTCTGTCGTCCAAAGCCACTGCTCTTCAGAGACTGAATTGGAAAGGCTTAGTGTGATGCAGAAACATTCTGAGTTAAGCCATTCACATCAAAGTAAGCCTGTCTGAATCCCATGGATGTTTTTTTGATATGCTAAAAAATAGAAATGTTTTGAAGTTTAAAGAAAAGTATAATTATGCGTGTGTTTTATGAGACCAGATAGGGATATGATATTATATACAGAAATACAGAAATATGGATATAAGTACAATAGAATATTGTTGATAATTTTATGGAATATACAGAAATGCAGAGGGGAAGTATTTGTATAGGATGTGGGAGTGAAATTCTATTACGAAGTATATGGAAATGGTTGTGGCAGAAAGGGTGGGTGTAAAGGGGAAGCCAATGATAACCTGCTCACCTGTCCATAGGATATCAAAGGCGATGGAAGGAATACTTCTAGCAGCCTCTGAATGAAGAAAACTCCACAGAAGCTATACTGCCCCAGACATAGCCTTCAGTGAAAGAAGAAGACCCCATCCTAAAAGAAGTAAGAACAACACTAAGGAATCTGAAGTCAGGGAAATCAGCAGGCTTGGCTGTGGCCAGATCAGATATGATTGAGATGTTGGGTAAGTTAGGGGAGAAATGTCTCTACAGGGCACTCATAGCAGTATGGAGTGAAATGTGTATCCCAGATGATTGGAAAATAAGCATTCTACTGCCAGTGTACACAAACAAAGGGGACATTCACATATGTGGGCAGTACAGAGGTATCAAACTCCTGTCACACAACATGAAAGTGCTGGAGAAGGTAGTTGATAAATGAATACACAGAGTAGTAGAAAATAAGATGGGAGAGGAGCAATTTGGATTCAGATCAGGATGCAGCACAACTGACCCAATGATTCCAGTGAGATAAATAGTTGAGAAGAGGCTAGACATGAGGAAAGAGTCCAACTAGACATTCTTAGACTTGGAGAAAGCATATGACAAGGTCTTAAGAAAACTGATACAGGCAGTCCTGTGATCATTCAAAGTCCGGGAAACTATGGTAGAATGTGTGCAAGCGATGCACAAGGACCCAATGACACATGTATGGCTAGTATTCAGTGTCACAGAGAGGTCCCCAGTGGGAGTGGATATGCATCAAGGTTAAGCTCTGAACCCACTGCTGTTCATACTGCTGATGGACTATATTAGCAAGCAGGTTGGATGGGAAAGCAAAGCAGCTGTATGTAGATGGTTTGGCATTACAGGCAGACTCTGAACAAGAACTTCAGCAAATGATAAGGAACTGTAATGAAAAACTGAAGGCACAAGGGGTGAAACTGAGTACACACAAGACAGTTGTCATGTCAGCAAATGGGGGAAATCAGAAGAAGCTGAAAACTAAGATAGAAGGGAAAATAGTGGAACAGGTTAACAGCTTCAAGTTTCTGGGAAGGGTGGCTGATGAGAAGGGAAGTCTGAATGGGGAGGTCAGAGCTAAAATCACAGGGCTGCAGCATCTGGTATGGCAACAGAACCCATAATCTTTTGATGTTCCAGCATTAAAGGCAAGTTTTGCACTTGGGAGTCACTGACATTGATACATTTATGTACATACCTATATGTGTATATATCTATCTGAGCATTGTTAGAAGAGTAGACAAAACAAAATATAGAAAATCAAAACAGAGACAAAAACACATCAATCCACATTAAATTAATAGCAGAAAACAGGCAAACACTCTACTTACTTGATCGACTGACACTGAAAATACACTAAAATGAAAATAAAAAACTAAACCAAACCTGAATTGTTACAGAAAGGGTTTTTCCTAAGGTAAGGTGCAGGGTTTGGGTTAGCATGCTTTGCTCCCCTGCACCACCTTAATGTATGGTTACAATAACCCTAACCCTTAGAAAAACCCTTTCTGTAATAGTACCACTACATAAGACAGGCTGAGACACATGCAGCAAGAGACATGCATATTACTAAAGCTATCTTCTTACCTTACCCTTATTCTAACCCTAACTTGTCAACACCCGCCAAACACATTCCCGACTTTACATTCTGAACTGTCTACAATTTGAAAGAGCAAATAGTCATATGAGCAAACACTTTCTACTATTGTAAAAAAAATGAACACTCATATGAGTGAAAATTCTTCCAAATGGACTTTTTGCCAGCAACCTTTTGTATGGAATTGCATTGCAGTGAGGTAAGGGAATTTGCCTTTACCCCACAGTTGTGCTATCTCAAAGTTAGTATATATATTATATATTTTACATACATACACACACACACACACACACACACACATATATGAAATTACTCCTCTACTACTCCCAACTTCCCCACCTTGCCCAACTGTCCCTCTAAAGACTTATGTTTAACTTTTGACAGTATTATCTTTGAGAATGTCGCTAACATTTTTCGTTTTCTCTCCACCATGTTATCACATCTTAAATTTGTTTGTATCTAACTGCTGAATGTTGCTTACCCTGTAATTCTGTTATTTACCAACTATTTTTCTGAATATTGTTCTGCTTGATATTTTTTTGTTTCCATTAATTTTGTATAAGTCTACCCTTGAACTTATGGTATTTTGCTAATGATTTTTTTTTTTAATGTTAATGATTTTGTTTACTTCATGTAATTGGAGCTTTTCTCCCCGGGCCTCTACTGAAAACGGATATTTTGTCCAGTTAGACTAGCCCGGTCAACAAATGTAAAATAAAAATAAAATAAATAAAATAAAAAAATATATATATATATATATATATATATATGTAGTTTTTCATATTTTCAATCATTTTAGATTCTCGCTAAAGAGATTGCTCTTTGTATGTTTCCTCTTGCAAACGTTCAGTGTGTGTGTGTGTGTGTGTGTGTGTGTGTGTGTGTGTGTGTGTGTAATGTGTGTATACATACATACTGGAACATTAAAGGCACAATTATTAGAAAAAACAATGAGGTTTATTGCACATATCATAAAGATACAGTTATTTTCAAAACAAAAACCTTATAGCATAGCAAAAGTTCACAAGTACTTTCAATACAGTCCCACACAGCAAGGGTAAAGTCTCTTTTAGGTGGTCTCTCACTTTCTCTGTCTCTCTGAGTTTTTCAGTAGCTCTGTCTTCTAGAGTTCTATAAGAACAATCCCCACCTTCTTGTAGGTAATTTCTTCTAGGTCTTCGTCCACTCTGGTGTCCCTCTTCTAGAGTTACTGCTCGGGAGATCAAATCCCTCTCCAAGAAGAGGAAACAACTGTCTGCATGGGCTTACCTCAGCCTTCCTTTCATACAGAAAATTTTCATTAAGCAGACCTGTGGTAATACAACAAAGTTTCTCTCTCTGCTCTTAAAAGAGTATTCTCATTTTAAAGTGATAGCTACATTTTGAATAATATGTCAAAAGTACTTCTCAGTTCTTAAAGAAACACATTTATTTATCTTATTTGCTTAAAGGAAACATTTCTTATTATAACAGCAATTCTATGTATATACTATACACACAAAATCCATCACTATTTACAATATTTATATTCATCTGGATACTTTATTTGGTGAGATCAACCACACTATACTACATTTTATAAATGGACAAAAAAAGAGAAACAGAATTTACATGGAAGTATATAGATGTGTAACACATCCCTCCATCAATGTTCTGTGCCCAATTCTTCTACTTTATTTATTTTACATTTGTTGACCGGGCTAGTCTAGCTGGATACATGTCCATTTTCAGTAGAGGCCCGGGGAGAAAAGCTCCATGTGCAATACAACAAGCAATATACAATAAAACAATATACAATAAGAACCGATATTAAGTACAGACTTGAAAAAATATACAGAAGAACATTTGCAAAATACAGTCAAGAAAGAAATACCAATAAGTTGTATACTAAAGACAGTATAGATTAGAGCTGATTTGAATAGAATAGGGGAAAACAGTTTATGTTTTTTCTTCTTATTATTATTTTTTTTTATTTTAGAAATGTTAACTGCTATACTACCAATAAGCATGGCCAGAGCAGTAATCAATGATGAGATATAGGTGTATATATGAAGAATTCAGTCAAAGATACATAATAAGCAGATCTCGTAGGGAAGGCTAGTTGAGGCAGGTGGTAATTAGTGAGAAGAAACAGCAGTTAGTCAGGGATAGTACATGAACATAGCCAGTGTGTCATCAGATAAAGCTTGAGCTTCTTTTTGAAATGTGAATGAGAGGGGAGAGTTGTGAGTTCAGTGGGTAGTAGATTCCATAGCTTACCAATGGTATTACAGAAGAGGGAGTCACCTGCTAAATTGTTGGATCTACAGGTGTTAAACAGAAGTTTATTAGAAGAGCGTAAGTTTTTAGGATTGTGGTAGAGGGTAAGTAGGCTTGAAAGTATAGGAGTATTGGAAGGTTGATACAGTGTTTTGTGGGCAATAGTAAGCTGTGAAAAGTGCAGATGGTGTGGAAACTCTAACCAATCAAGTTGTTTAAGATTTAGACAGTGATGGGTACGGAAAGGAGTGGCAGCAGCAAATCTGGCAATATTATTATAGGATACAGTCAATTTGTTAATGTTGGTTTTAGAAATGTTTGTATAAATGGGTGAGGCATAGAGTAGTGTAGAGATGAGATGAGTTCTGGCTATAGCTGTCCTGGCTGCTGGAGTAAGAAAGGGTTTGATTCTATAGAGGGATCCAAGTTTCTTCTTGACTGTTTTTATAGTACTGTTAATATGTGTGTCAAAGTTGAGGTTGTTGTCTATAGATATTCCTAGGAGTTTGGTAGATAGGTCTGGAGAGATAATAGTACCATTGTTAGATGTGAGTGTAAAATGTGTAGGGGTGGACTTGCGGGTTGGGGAGAAGAGTAGCAGTTTAGTTTTCTTTGGATTTAGTAGGAGGCAGCGGTTTGTAAACCATAGTTCAACAGTATTAAATGCTTTCTGGGTGATGGTCTGCAGTTCAATTTGAGAAGTAGCTGAGCAGATAATAGTGGAGTCATCTGCGTACTGAATGCAGGTAGAATGAGGAATTGCTGAGTGAAGATCATTAATATAGATGGAAAATAGGAGCGGCCCTAATATGGAGCCCTGAGGGACACCAAGGGAGATGGGGAGGAGATTAGAAAGATTATTGTGCCAGAGAACTGCTTGTTTTCTGTTATCAAGGTAAGATTTGAACCATTTGATGGCTAATGGGTATAGTGTTAGAGATTTCATAATATGCAAGAGCAGCTGGTGATGAACCATGTCGAAAGCTTTGGATAAAGAAATGAATACTGCAGAGGAAAGAAAGCCGTTGTTACGATTATTGTTAATACAATCTATAAATGATAGCAGGGCTGTGGTGGTACTGTGGTGAGGTCTGAAACCATGTTGGCAGTTTGCCAGTAGCTTATTTTGGAGAAGGTGGTTTAGAAGTTGCTTCTGTATACATTTTTCCATAATTTTTGCCAGAGGAGATAGCAAGGCTATAGGACGAAAGTTTGAGAATTCATTCGAGTTCCCACCTTTGTGTAAAGGAATAATATAAGAAATTTTCCAGATGGATGGGATATTTCCTTCACTAATGGTTCTATTGATAAGGATAGATATAGGGTAGGCAATGGATTTGGCTCCAATTTGGAAGTATTCTCCTGGGAGTTGGTCAGCAGAAGGGGTAGAAGGTTTAAGTTTTAGTAGAAGAGAGCATATACTAGAAGTAGACACTGGTTGCATTTGAAAGGATGGAGGAGGATTTAGAGATGAATTAAGCAGATTTGTGGTGTCAGGTGAAAGATGGCTAGCAAGAGATTGGATGGCATTGGTAAAGAAGGAATTAAAGGAGTTGGCAGTATGAATGGGATTATCTGGGTTGGAGCCTAGAGGGTTAGGGGTGGTTGATTGTCCTGGGTGAAGAAGTTTGTTGATACTGTTCCAAAACATTTGAGGTTTATTTTGATGGGATTGCTGTATTTGGAGGTAAAAGTTCTTCTTATCTAGCACTATGGCTTTTTTAGTATTATTTCTTAGTTGTTTGAAAATTAAGTGATCTAATGGATTTTTAGTAGAACGCCATTTGACCCAGGCTTTGTTCCTCAGATGGATTTTATGCCTTGTAGTATTTGAGAGCCAGGGTGCTGGTTTAGCGTTGCATCTAATAGAGTGTAATGGTGCATGGTGGTTCATGATGGTTAAGAATGTGGTATTAAAATAGGCTACAGCTTCATCAAGTGGAAGCTATTTTAGTGGTGACCAATTACATTGTTTAAGTTCTGTCAGGAATAGATCATGGTTAAATTGTTTGTTGCAGCGAACAGTTCTGGCAGTGCTGGGAAGAGTGAGGTTGGTTTTAGATCTAATAAAGTAGGTTAGGGAATGGTCACTTAGATCATCTGGGAGGGTCCCTACTTTGTAGGTTTGTAGAGGATTATTAGTGAGTATCCAGTCCAAGGTGGTTTCTTTGTTGGTGGGTTTGTGAGTTCTGGTAGAGGAGTTAATGGTTTGTGTAAAGCCATATAAGTTAATATGGGTGAAAGGGTGTATACTATTACAGGACTGCCAATCAATATTGACGTCTCCTAAAATTATAGTTTCTTGTGGGAGGTTGATAGTAATAAAATTCAGGATATTTTCAAGGGTATTTATATTGTTTCCTGGTGGAAGATATAAACAGATGACGTTAATAGCTATACTAGGGTTGACCTGAAGTTTAGTGATGAGTATTTCGGCTTTATTGTCTAAAGGTGGGTTAAGGTCAATGGTGCTGATTTGTAGTTTGGTTTTGTAGAGGATTGTGACCCCTCCTCCCTTACTCAGATCACAGAGTAGGAGGATGGCAGAATGGTTAAGATGTTTACCTTGGAGACACAAGGTGCAGGGTTTGATTCTCACATGGGGTAATTGGCTAGGCTTAAAATGGCCAAATAAGGCAATAAGCCTAGTACAAATCTATGAATCTATGAACCTATGTTATCTGGCAGTGGTGACAAGGCAGAAACAAGCTGTGACTGAAATACCAGTCATTAATGTTGATCACCCACCCATGCACATGCACCAAAGTGAATTTAGTATCTCTAGTTAGCAGTCCAGTTGCCATCATGGCTGGGATACTGCACAGGATTTGAGGAGTTCACTGCTTGAGGTAGTTCATAGGTAAGCAGCAATATATCAGCAATTACATGTGCTAATTGGTGTTGCACTATATGTTATTTGTTTGTGATTCCCAGCCATGTCTTTGCAAAGTGTGATGAAAGCAGACACCCCAACAAAAATATGGGAAGATGTCCATTGTGAGAAGAAAAAACATACCACAATGACTTTAGGGATTGACAAATTCAGAAAATGCTCAACATGAGTCACCTCAGCCAGAATCAAAGCAGACATCCCAACATAAACATGGGAGGAGGATACATGCTCTACATAAGAGTCACCCCACCGAAAATCAAACTGGTAAACAGACACAATTAGTTAGCAATGCCAGTTACAATGGGAGGGGTTAACAGTGTTGCATTTCAGGAATGCACATCACAGTGCTGCGGTAGCGTTGTCGCCTCACAGTAAGACGCTGACCGGTTCGACTCTTAGCTAGAGCATCTTCTGCATGGAGACATGCGTGAATGGGCGTACCTTCATTGAAGGTTGTGCGTTAGGGCTGGCAACTCAGCATGTAAAAATCAACTGCCAATCATTAGTGGACCGGAGTTCCGCTGTGGCGACCCCTAACTGGGAAAAGCCAAAAGACACAACAACAACAACAACATCACAGTATAGCAATGCAGTTTATATATGCACAGTTGTATTAAATACTTGTAACACTGCACCCTTACATATTTTAATTTTCATTTGGTGGCACAAGCTGAAAATCTACAGTAAAGTTTTCTGACATAATTACTTCTTTCTGTACTTCACATAGACTCGGTGATGGCTCATGACTTCCAACCAGGGGCAGAATGCCAGAAGAAACTGAATGGGGTGAGGCTTAATTACAGCCGGTCAGGGATCACTAGCTGAGCTCAAACAACAGTTTGAATTAAGTAACTGAATCAAGCTGTAACTATAGGGGCTGCTACGCCCCAGAAGTCACTGGGTTCTAGATGCTCTGAAATGCATCTTGCTGCCTTTTTATGGCTTTTTATTCTAATGATGGCCGCAACAGAAATGACAAGATATATAGACTCATTTTTTTCTTTCAAGAAAATTTGTGTTGTGTTTAAAGTGTAATGTTCAAAACCCACAAAAATACGTTCTCTGATAAACTGAGAAGACATATTCTTGCAAAGATATATACATTTTATTTGGAAATAGTGCCCTGCTGTCCCTACAAAAAATACAGTTACCTTCTGTATACCTATATAGTGTTAGAATGGGAAGAAAGTCAAAGCATAAATGACAAGAGAAATGTTGATGGTCTGGGAGAAGAAACCAAACCCCACGGATAAAACCCATAGGGAGACAGGGAGTGCATGCAAACTCTACACAGAAGGAATAATAATCAAACACAGAGACAGGGAGAACATGCACACTGTACATAGAATGAATAATAATTAAACACAGAGGCAGGGACAACATGCAGGCTGCATACAGAATGTCTCACAGCCAGATACTCAGAGACTTAAATGGTGTTAGATGACAACACACTTTGATATGGTTCTTTATCAGTGATCAGTTGCTATCACACACATCCTGTCCAGATAACCGCAAACAGCTACTTATTGAGTACAGTGCTGATGTCTGACTGTGATGGAAAGTGAAAAACATATGGCCAACCTGTTACTTTTTGATATACTGTAACCCTCTTCCATCCCACATACACATTAATTTCCATCACAGACAATCCACATACTCATTGGTTATAGCCACTTTATTGACTGCACACCTCCTATATCTTATTGTGTTAAAAACAGACCCAGTAAGGTATTCCAGCTGGCTTTACATGAATGTTCTCTGTCTCAACAAAGAGAAAGAATTATAATTGCTTAATTTGAACTTTCATCCACAGACAACCTCTGTGCCCTACAACTGATGCAGTTGACTGTATACCTCAGATATCAGAATGCAGTAAAATATAAAATAATTGGCCACAGTAATATCAGCGTGACCCACACTTAGATGCACTAACATATTAATGTAACAATCAATTATAGCCAATTGCTTGACTATGACTGTAGACCTCAGATGTTAGTTTGCAATCAGACGAATTTAGTGATACATAAATAACTGCGAAATAGCTCACTTTTGTTCGCATATAGTGTGCGACCCACTGTAACCAAATATCTCTCAACATGTAGCAGAAGAATCAGGGTGAAAGCTAAAAAATAATGATCAACAAAAGATCAAATCGATAACAGATATTGCTCTTATATCCTTAGAAAGCGGTCAATAATAATCTGGAAAATTGGGGCATGAAGGGCTAGGCTTAAAAAGGCTCTAGGGCTGTTAGCCAAGTAACCTCCAATGATCTGATGACCATGCGTTTTAAAAGGGTGTTAAATCTGAAACAAAATATGTCGTCATTATTTAGTAATTGCAATCCTCAGTGGTTTACCAGAACACCACAAATTTTACAGAAAACAGACAAAAATATGAGGCAAAATCAATGGCAGCTGAGAGCTTCTATGCCCCCGCCCACCCACAACTATACCTCTCATCTTCTTTTGTCAAGAATTCTGTAGAAAGTCAACAAAGGAATAAAGATGCAAAATCAGAGACATTTTTAAATATAACCATAATTTGTTTTAAAAATTAACAGAGTAAGAGGTGTTCCATCGACATGCATTTCCTAAGCAATAAGTATAGAGCTATAATGCCTGCCTTTATTGACTGACAGTCAGTGATTCACCAGAAAAATCAAACAACCTGTTTGAGAGACAGAGCAAATATATAACTAAATAAATAAATATTTCAAAATGAGCAACAACTGAGAGAATCTTCACCCTCTCCCGTCATGTATACATACATTCATACATATACCTAAATACACACGCATACACACACACACACACACACACACACACACACACACACACGCACACGCACACACACACACACACACACACACACACACACACACACACACACACACACACACACACACACACACACATGCACACACACACACACACACACACACACACACACACACACACACACACACACGTATATGCACACACACATACATACTTACATACACACATAAAAGAAGTACTTATTCCATATGATGCTGAATTACTGGCAAAAAAAAAAAAAAAACTCCCACACTCCTGCCTTTACTGAAGTACCACCAACACCATGTTTCACTTTGAATCTCAGGTTGCCGAAGTCACCTGAGACAGCCTGAACCAAGAAAAAGTACTCTTCACTGCTTCAGGTGGTGACACACTTGTTAAGTGATGTTTTGGATGTCCTCAACAATTATGGCAATTGGCCAAAGTAAAACTAATAAGCCCAAAGCTGGGTTGCTTTCAAAAGAGCTTGATAGATGGATTGACCTCATTTTAGTCAGGTTTTCAAACAGAAATATTTCTTTTTCCCTTTTTAGTTTCTTTTTGTAATTGGGAGAGGGGCTGCAGCCAAACAACCTGTGCCACGAGCCACCCCTGCATAGATTGAATGCTTAACAAGCACATTTTTTCTTGAATGCTTGTTTCTTGCTGGTAGGGTTGCTGTCCACGGAAAAGGGAAAATACAGACACAGTGCCACCTTCCTTGCCCTGACTATTTTCACTGAATCACACGAAAACTAAATTTTATACCAATAAAAGTTTAAAGAATATAAAACATTGTTAAAGCAATAACTGAACAAATGTTTAATTTTGCTTTTTAAAGCTAATTTCTAGATTTTTCACTGTTATACTTACTGAAAATGTTGCACTACATACAAACAGTTAGGAGAAATGTTTACCATTCATTGAGCAGAAGAGCATGGAAAGGTAAATTAAACTGTATTGTTTGTGATCATATCTGTTTGAGTACTGCATAGTTTTCCTGAACCCAGACTTTCTTCATATTATCTACAATGTTATTCTATATCCAGGAAGTTTAACTTTATTTCAGAATGAAAACAGATAGTACATAAGAAAGGCTGACACATTCATACCTCTCAACTGTACAGATTTGCACAGAATGTCCAGTTTTTTGTCCCATATTTTTGTCCATTTTTCATAAAATTGTGGTTTTCTGGCAAATTAGTGGTAAATCGTTAAAGACTGAAGTTAGAAAATAATGACAGATATTTTCAGTTTCAGACCTCGAATCCTTCAGAAACTTCATGCTAATGCAAAACCTGTTATTCTGTCAACTTTTTAAGTTTGTAAGAGCAACATTTAAAAATTGTCCCTATTTTTGGGCCTTTGTCACACTTTTATTTATGGCTTTTTCCAGATTTCTTGCTTTAAGAGGTTTAGAGATATGTATATCATTTACTACTACAAAATGTATAATCATTTCGCAGGTTTGGGAATTTCTGCTTTTGTGGTATGCAGTGCAAACTATTATGAAAGGTTAATCATGTCAGCTGCTCTAGAGATCATTGGCAGATAATCATGAAAGCTAATTATTTGCCAAATATCTTAACAGCAATTATCAGTAATTTCTTGGTAAATAGCTTGAAAAAAAATATTTCATAAGTGTGCATGCACTCAGAATGCCTTAAAATATGTAACTAAAACACTTGCTAGAACTAAATTTTCAGAGACACCAGATTGTCAGCTGTCAGGAAATGTGCCTAACCTGAGGCAATCCTTCCTACTGCCTGAACAGTTGTCTGCCCTTTAGGGTGTTATATTTTGTCTGCAAGCACATAGGCACCAAATGGAATAGCATGATGTTTGTAGACAGAATTTAGGAAGTATCCCACAGTTCTGATCTGAAAAGTGTTCTCATGCATAGCTCATATTGTGAGCAGATATGTGCCATGTGTGTGTGTGTGTGCATGCGGGTGTGTGTGCATGCGTTTGTGTGTGCCTGTGCATACGTTTGTGTGTGCATCTGCATGCGGGTGTGTGTGCATGCATTTGTGTGTGCGTGTGCATGCGTGTGTGTGTGTGTGTGTGTGTGCTTGTGTGTGCATGTGTGAGAGTGTGTCTGTGAGAGAGAGGCCTTTACAGTCTGATCACATTAAAAACATGCCAAGTCCTGCTCAGTGTTCTCTGCCTATATGTGTTTCTTATGAACCTTAAATGTTTATATATTGTATTTAAACATGTTTTCTACTATTCTAATATTCCAGTATTTAGGAATGGGAACAACTAGTCAAAGCCATGGTTTCCTGAACACGAGTAGCAAATGGGCCTACCGAGATTTCATCTCAGCCATCTTCCTCGTTTGTGGCAAATATGTGTGTATGTAAAGCTGTTGTAATGTGAAAGGCCTAACATACTTCTCAACCTCTTCTTGAAAGAATTCTGGACAAAGCCAAAAGTATTTGGAGGGGCGAAGCCCCCAAAATAGGGGCAGTTTTAAATATTGCTCTTATAAACTTAGAACGTTTATAAAATAAGAAGTTTTGTAGTAACATGCATTTTTCTGAAGGGTATGAAGTCTGAAACAAAAATGTCTGCTGTTATTTACTGGCCTCAATCCTCAGTGATTTGCCAGAGAACCATAAATTATAAGAGAAACAGACCAAAAATATGAGGCAGAATATGTACATTCTGCAAAATCTGGACAGTTAAGAGGTATGTCTTACTGTACTGGAAATATGGAAATCTTTCTATACCACTTCTCTGCACAAAGGTGGCAACTCTGTTGAACCCTCTAACTATAGACCAATCGCTATTCTCTCACCACTCTCTAAGATCCTTGAAAAATGTATACATACTCAACTACTGTCCTATCTCATTCACAAAAATCTCCTTACCCCCTCGCAACATGGTTTACACCCTAAATACAGTACCCTGACTGCCTTACTATCCTTTACTCAAAAGGTTGCAGAAGCTAGAGACAACAACCTCTTTGTCTCCTGTATATTCCTTGATCTCGCTAAAGCTTTCGACACTGTTTCTCATCCCATCCTTCTTAACAAACTCTTAGACCTAAACCACTCTCCTTCTGCTCTCGGCTGGTTCCAATCCTACCTTACTGGCAGAAAGAAGCTGTTAGATGGCAGCAGGCTTTCTCACCCTTCCTTGCTGTTCAAACAGGGGTACCCCAAGGCTCCATACTTGGACCGCTCCTTTTCAACATTTTTACCAACAACCTACATTCATCCTGCAGTCTCTCATCTGTAATACAATACACAGATGACTCTACTGGGTTATCTATCTCTAATACTATCTCTGAACTACACACACTAACACAGAATTCCTTTATCTCTGTTGAAAAATGGCTCAGAAACAATCAACTAATCCTTAACCCTAAGAAAACTCAACTCCTTCTCTTCCTACCTCACACTCTTACCTTAAATCCAAATGTTCTCTTTCCTCCCTAGATGGCACCACTTTCTCACACACCAAAATCCTTGGGGTAATAATTGATGACCAACTAAAATTTGACTTGGACATACAACAGGCCATCAAAAAAACCCACCAAAAACTTGGACTACTTTACAGGAACAAAAAATTCCTTACTACTGCCACTAAACGCACTTTTGCACAGGCATTTCTCTTACCCAGTCTTATATATGCTTCCCCATCCTTACCAATATCCAAACTACCTCAATGCAGAAACTGGAACAAACATACAACAAAATTGCCAGATTTATCCTAAACCAACCACTGTTTTCACATCACTGCCTCTCACTAAACAAACTTCAGTGGCTGGAATTTCCACACCTTCTCCTACAATCGCAACTCCACACTACCTTTTCCATACCCAACAACCCCTCTGCCTGCCCTGCTCTCACCTCCCATGTTACTCCCTACTCTTCCCCCCAGCCTCTCCGTGCTCATCTTCTCTCAGTTTATAAACCCAAAAGGAATATTGGCAAACTGCTTTACAAACACTCTGTATCACTAAATTGGAACAAACTTCCTCTCCGTATTAGATCCAACCTTTCCTTTCCCTGTTTTAAAAAGGAGCTTAAATCCCACCTACTAAACTTGAAATTATGCCGTTGCCTTGGCAACACGCCTTCTTAATCTGTCCTACTTATAACCTGTTGCATCTCCTAACTTTCTTTCTCTGTTAGTAACATCTGCTTAAACTAACCTCCTAAACCCTCAGCTTTACTGCTATAGCCCCTCCTTTCTCTCCCCCTCCCATTCTCCACACTATTTATTTTTTCCCCCACTTCCAATCTATGTCTATACATTGTCCTTCTTTTGATCAATGATTATCTTTTTGTTTTTACTCTCATATGTAGTAAATTTTAGACCACTGCTATCAGTGCAATCCTTAATGTTCATAATTTTTTTCTTTTGTTTTTCTCTTTATAATTAATTTCATATTTGCATAGTTATTTGTAATAGTTTTTGTACTGTATGTTTATCTTTGCTTATGTTTGTTGGGGCTCTTTCCCCTTGGGTCTACATTGAAAATGGGTTGCTTACTATCAATGTAATGCAAATAGTTAATAACCTTTTCTTTTTTACAATTATTTTGTATTGTGATTATTTAATATTTGTATAATGTCATTTTATTTTTACTTATGTTTTCTGGGACTTTTCCCCACAGGTCTCCACTGAAAATATGTTTGTTTGCAAACTCAGTTGAACTAACCCGGTTAATAAATGTGAAATAAATAAATAAATAAATATTCAGCCCTTAGCACAGACCTTTAAGGAATCATGCTGTGACGTGCTGGCTTTCCTTTCAGTTTTCTACTGAACCAGAAATACTACAAAGGGTATTTATTTCATATGAGATACAGAAGTGGTTAGAGAAGTAGCTGCTGGATTTAGGGAATATCTATTAGAAGAAAGTGAGAAGAAGGCACAACTGTAAATGTATCTTCACCTTCTAAAATATACTAAAGCCCTATACCACTTGTATGGTTAACATTATTTTATATTTTTCTTTCTCCGTAATGTCATTAAAAGGCAACTGTTCTGGCATAATTTTTTTCATTACCGTGGACTGCTTGTTCCCACAATGGAATATGTATCATCACAGTATGAAACTATTCCTTTCCCCATTGACGTAAAACTGTGTCATGATGACATCTTGAGTTTAGGTGTTCTTTAAGCCGTACTTGAGAACATTTTAGTAGACTTTTTTTAAATACCACTTCCATTTTTGTTAGTTACAAGCTCTTAGAAGATTTTGTGATTCTAGTTTTGTAACGTAAATGTGGCTTATTTTCTTCTGTGTGGCGGTAGTGGCACCCCTGCCCCACTGACATGATCTCAATAATTTCCCATTACAAAATCCAAAAAAGCCACTGCAGCAATAAAGGAACCACATATCTGTATGAGGTGATTTCAGATAACGCAAATAAAGACTGTATTATTCAAAAAGAAAAAGGAGCAAAAGGCAAGAGCTATTTGAAGAGAGCCTGGATTCAAGGCACTAGATGTTTAAGTCAAGAGAGAAAAAACAAAGCAGTATGGTTTTGTGTGGCTACAGAGTGCATTGTGGGAAGTAAAATCATGGTACATTGTCTTTAGGGATTGCCAGTTTCAGAAGATGCAAAAGCTAGACAAAAGCCATGACCCTTTCTCCACCCATTGCACTGCATACCCCACCCCTTGTCCTACTTTTCTTCACCCATTCCCCACCCACTTTGCAAGTAGGTGTACCCATCATTTTGGGACGTAGAAAGTCTTTTCTTTTTATTCGTAACCATCCTCAGATACAGTTGCATTACACTGAAGTGATGTTTGCACAAAAATGCATACCTCTCAACCTCTCAGCACAAGAAATCTTAACAAAGCCAGATAAAAATGGAGGGGGGGGGGCAAAGGCCCAATAATAGGGACAGATTTTAAATATCGCTCCTAAAAACTTAGAAAGTTGCTAGAATGACAGGTTTTACATTATTAACTATTTTTGAAGGATATAAAGTCTGAAAAGCAAATGTCTGTCATTATTTAGTATTATTTAATGACTTCAATCCTGAACGATTTGCCAGAAAACTACATGTCATGAGGAACAGATGAAAAATAAGAAGCAAGACTCTAGACAGTCTACAAAAATTAGGACAGTTGAGAGGTATGCAAAAATGTACATAGAAGCAGAGACTTTGCACATTCTGGTATTCTGTTTGCTGTGACTGAAAGAATACCATATCATTTCTGAACTACTGAATCAATACTCGCTTTTATGGGCATTCAGGGAAAATGGGTTATGTGGCCCAGCACCCTAATCATGCCATAGTGAGTTAGAGCAAATTTTAATACAATGCTAATAGAGCAGAGTGATAGAAAGAATTTGTAAATGTGTAGTTTTCAGGAGGCAGAGCTGTGATCAGATACAGATTAGTTTGGTTTTTGCCTGTAAATATCCTTTAATGCCACTTTTTATTGGTGAGAGTATCTATGGATAATGTAAGTGTGGGGTAAATGGCTGTAGACATACATGTGCAGACAAATGTGATGGCAATGCCATCCATTTATTATGAAGGGCACTATTAAGGCTGTATCTGGAATAATGAGTACAACTTTGGAAACTTTTGTGAGAAGAAGATGTTATAGTGGTATACAATGTGCAGAAGACACTTAGTAAAACAGTAAAAGGAATGAAAAAGCTAGAATAGGAGGAAAGACTTCAAGAGATGGGCCTGTACATCCTGGGACAAAGACACAGAAAATAAGTGATATGATATGGATCTCAAAATGAATCACTGGAGTACAGATGTGTGTTTAGCATGAACCTTATGAGACAGTTGGCACACGATAGCTAAAAGGAAGGAGCTTAGGGAATGTTCATAAGGGAATTGTATTTCATAGAGAAGGTGGCATTGTCCTGGAATGTTGGAGATATGGGTGATCTTTAGGTTGCTGGAGGGAGTTTTGGGGGCTGGGACAGCTGGAAGATGTACTGTAATGTTCTTATGGAAAGGAAACACTGGGAGGATTTGGACCATTGGTTGTTTGCATTGAAGTATTCCTGAATACTTACACTATTGATAGGTGACACTATGGTTTTCATAATACTGTTTGTAGATATTATTGCATGTCCCCTGGTGTTTTCTTCTCCACGGTTGCCAGCATGCATGTCTGGTATTGGTAATAGTGGGATATTATGGCAATGCCCTTAGCTGCTGTTGTCCCTTTTCTAATGTATTGGCTAACCCAGACCTCTGCATAAACTGTATGGGGCAAAACAAATTAAGGTAGGTCAGCTCCACTGGCAGAGAGGTCTTGGCCTTGACTATGAAACTGGTGATTGCAGTCTGACACCTAATGAGCTGGCTGGGAGCAAGGTTTGAGGAATGGATGGCCAGGTCTGTCTCAGATAACAGTGTCATTTTCTAATGCAAGAACATTCATAGGATCATAGGAGGTTAGTAGGCTAATGGCCCAGTGGGCCTTACAAGCCTAGCGAAGAGTTTATCCCCAAATAGAAACCTCAATCAGCACCTGTCACCCCTGTCAGTGAGGGACACAGGTGGAACCCCTGGGACTAATTTGTAGAAGAGGGTCAGCAAGGTGCTCTGTTTGATGTGTATGGGAAGTCTATTCCAGAGACAGAGCAGCCTCTGGGAGACAAACCTGTCTCTCCAGTAGGTTTTGTTGATGTCGCATATTAGATTCAGGCCTTTTGAGCAGGTAGTGAGTGAGGAGTTAGACTTATGGATATAGAGCATCTCTAGTAGGCAGGGTCTGAGATTGCCTTGTAGGTGAGACACAGATCACCCCTGAGCAATCTGTACGATACTCAGTAGAGTGATAGTGATTTGAGCCTGCCTGCATAGGACAGGTGTTGGAGGCCATGGATTCTCTTTGTGAGGTATTTCAGTGGCCTTTCCAGTTGGTGCAGATTTTTGGAGAGGTACATCCCAGACGGGGCGTTATACTCAGTTATTGGTCTAATGAGAGAGGAGTATAGAGAGGTAATAACGTCCTTTTTTCTGGATGCAACCCCTTTACTTATGAGATGAACCAAGTAAAAGGCTTTTTTGACCACTGCCGGTACATGATGGTTGAATGTGAGGTCGTTATCAATCTGAGTGACCAGGTCTCTCACCACAGGTTGTGTGCTTAGGGGGTTGCCGTTGATGTAGTAATCAGTAGGGGTCATATTTTTGCCAAGTGGTATGATGATAAATTTTTTTGCATTTAGCTTGAGGCCATGAATTTGGCGCCAGTCATTAGTTGCTGTGATTCTCTGGTGAAGATTGTAAAGTTTACCCAAGCTGCAGAAATGATGGCTCAATCTGTGAGCCTGTGTGAAGTTAATACCGAGAGCAGTGGGGTACCACTGGGACCAGTGTTGGCATGCATTTATTGCAGAAGAACAGGCCAAGGAGTGTGAATATAAATGAAAAATATACTTGCTGTTGAAAGACAGTAGACATGATGGTGTTTGTCTTTCATCATCCACTCTTCAGTAGTAACTGAAGTCATTTAAAAAGGCTAATCCCCTTAGAAAGGAGGACAATTCCCTTGGAATGGTGTGGGGTTCTGTGCTGAGTATGACTGTGAGCAAATTTGTCTAATGAACCCCATTAGGGAGGCTAGATGGTAAAGCTGATGGGCCAAAGTAAAAAAAGCAGACCAGCATACCATTGTGGACTCTTTCATAATACAGGAAGAGGTATACAAAACACATCTATTACAACTTCTACCTTTGACGTAATAGCCCATGTGTTTTAATACTTTATTACACAGAAAAAGATTGGAAAGTTAGTGACTGCTTTATTTTTTCCAACTTGTAATAAAGCTTCGAATCCAAGTTTTTCAGTCTGTGTTTCATGTGCAGTTCTCTACTTTGGTTGTCTTTGCTCCTTGTAGGATTAGAGCTGATGAGGTCACACGCTTTTGTCTTCTCCACTTTGCTCTTCTGTTTTTAAACCAGACCTATAAGGATGACAGAGAAACATGACATTGTTTTTTCTGTTTGTGATAACAAAATGTATTTTATATCTTTATTTTTTTTATTTCTGTTTGTTCTAGGATAGTCCGACTGAGTCCAACAATGCCCCTTTTCAGTGAATTCCTGGGACAAAAGCTCCACAACATTAAGAATATAATTTAAAATATCAGAAGATGACAATATCAATAACCACAGATATTTCTTAAAAACAAATATGAACAGTAACACAATTTAAAAACACAGATTTGTCCATCGGGGAGATATAGTCAGAAAGATGTATGTTCAAATAATTAACAAAAGGAAAGGTTGATAACAGACACTGCAGTTTATATGGATTGGTTAATGGGACATCAGTGATTATCATATGCGCAATTCCATGATAGTGTTAGATTTCTTCTAGTAGTTTTAATTAAATCACTTTGAGTAAGTTGTAAGCCTAATGTAAACTGAGTGTTCCATCACTTTGATATTACTGTAATAAATCTAAGAAATATGTTTCCAGTCCAGGTTGTGTTAGACAAATGCATTTTATATTCTCAGAAGGAACTTGAACAACTCCCACCACTCCCTCAGTGTAAGAAAATGTATTAGAGTATTAGATATCTGGATTTTTTTCAGGGCTAGTGTTATTAACATTCTGACATGCAATACCTTTTACCCATCGTGTAATGATAGCCTTGATTACTGTTGGCATGTCAAAGATGGAAGAGAGACTTTTATGGTTTCCCTAGAACTAATGGTATACTGTAGCCATTAGGCAGGCTTTTGATGTTCAAAAAATTGCACCAGCTTTATCATAAGTGGTACACCAGCTTTGGGAGCTTCTATCACTGATTTTAATTATCTTTGCTTTCCTATAGTCAGTTTCAGATACATACATAGCTAAGAAATGTCAAATTCTTTAGATGTGATATTTGGTTAAGAACATAAGTATGCTGGAATTCAGGGGTTTGGCCAACAGATGTGAGTGGATGTTTTATTTATTTGGTAACCAGCCACTATATTTAATCTATGGCCTCTCCTCATCTACAACTTGGGAGGTTGGCATAACGTTTAAGGTGTTGCCCTTCGAGACACAAGGTGCAGGGTTTGGCTAAGCTTAAAATGGCCCACAAGGGCAGTTAGCCTAGTATATATTAATCTATGAAGCTATTGCAATTCAGGTGGCATAATGGTTAAGGTCTTCACCTCATGAACAGAAGATATTGGGTTTGATTCTGACCTTGAGTTACTGGGTAGGCTTAAAATGGCCCTTTAGGGCAGTTAGCCTAGTATTCACCTCTGAAGCTGTAACTATAGAATATCCACTTCACTGATGAAAGTGCTTAACTTGTCCAGAGTTTGTGCAGCTTCAGAGTAGATTATATTTTATAAGGGGCTGAAGGGGGCCTGCCCACAATAACAGAGAAATAGTTTATTTCAAACTGTTATCTTTTCCTATTTCAGAGAAACTGGACCTTGCTGAAATGGGTTTTGATTAAATGTACCATATCCCTTGACTCTAACTCCTGACCACTGAACAGGGATTACTGAAAGTTTCTCTTTTTTAAGCCACTGTGTCCTTGGATATCCAGCAACTGTAGCTTTAGCCATCTTACACTGAATTCATGCAACACACAGTTATATTTATATGCATTTATGACTGCCTTCTCTCAATAAAGGCACACAAACTATGAAGTTCAGCTGCTGTTGCTTTGTCTGCAGTACCAACACAGAATTATAGAGACCTGCAGAGACTAGTGGGCTAATATGAAGAGACTCAAGGGTAGAAAAGGGTAGAAAAGGGTGATATGCATTACACTCTGCATCAATATCTTGAATTAAATTTGTGGAGTGGGCGAAAACTTCATTGTTAGTTTTTTAAAACAGGAGCCCCTGATTAGACACAACTGCATCTCTTTGTGGGTGGCTGGTTGACACAGGAGCTTGGGTCTGGGGTTTATTTCCTTGTTCACAGTTATACTGTATGCCGACACCTTAGAGCTTAGGATTACAGGATGCAACTTGTAAGCGGCTTGTAGCCTTTGCAGTCTGTGCTGTATTTCTAGGCATCCTCTATGCGAACAGCACCACAAAACTTAAAATTCTTTTTTGCGTCAAAGAAGTTCATTAATTTACATTCATGAGCTTTAGTCATACCCAAGTATGAACCATTTCAATCTGAACATCAGTGCAGGGAAACAAGGCTATCCCTTCTTTGCTTGGGTGCAGGCATGCCTAGCTGTTATGTACTCTTATTTTAACCTCCTGCCAGCCTGCCCTTGAGCATATCAGTGACAGGAATAATGATGCATGTCCCTACATAGAGCATTTCAAGGCGTGTAAGAGAAAATATTGTAGCAATGGGGAAGACCAGTAAAGATGGTCTGTAAGTTGTACACCTTACATTTTTATGTATAGAGCTGGCATTTTACCATCAGGCTAAGGCTAAAAGTAGCTGGCAAGCTTTAACCTGTAGATCTAGATTTGATTCCTTCAACCTGCACTTGAAAATTGTAACTCTGAGCAAGACATCAACCTAGATAGAGTTCCAGGGTCATCCCTGAAAAGAGTCACTTCTGCCTAAAGGGTGTACCTGGATCACAAATGAATCAAACAAAAATAAGATACTGGACACTGTCTATGGTATACCACAGTGATTTCAGCAAAATTTTTCTCAAGCCCTGAGAATTTTTTTAATACCTGAATTACATCTCAGTCCCTTATAATAATATTAGGTAGTGTGGTTAAATGATATAAAACTTAAAGTGCAACATATATAGCGAAAAACTTACATACATTTCCAGTACTTAAATCGATTGACGATCTGAAGAAGATTTTAACTTTTCCTACAATAAAAGGATTTTAACTGCCATTAAAACTAGAAGCTTTTATTTGATCTGTTAGACTGGTTAAGCTGTTATCACAGTTCATCACAGTCACATAGCAGCTACTACATCTTCAGTGTGGATACTTTGTATATCAGACCAAAAAGATTGGATACTTTGAAGCCATCATAAGACTGGATACTTTGGAGCCATCATTTCACTATGGTATAACTGCATTCACAGCGTGAATATCTTGTAAGTGCATTTAATTTAAATACTGGAAATGTATGCAAGTTTTTTGCTATATATGTTGCACTTTAAGTTTTATATCATTTAACCACACTACCTATTCTCCAAGAGAACTTTACTTCATTGGCCATTGTTGTCCAGCGTTTCATTTTGAATACTGTTTTTACTTGTTACTGATAGCTGTACTTTAGCATTAGGAGGTACCCTTTCTTTATTATAATAATATTAGGCTTTCAGACAAAGACATAAACTTCTTCGTGTGCTTTATTTGTGATATGATTGTGTGTCACAGAATCACTGATGTTAATAACTTCATAAACACTGCCTGATGACAAACTGATGTCCATCCTGTAAAATGAAACAGATGTATTTTGATTTTTCGAGTAACTTACGTTGCCAGCGAAACACTGTGATCCCGTAAGTGATATGCTACTGACAGGTTTAAAATGTCACTTTCCTTATTGTGTTTTTACTGCCCCTCAAATTCAGTTTTTATTGCATTATTTTAATTGAATGTTTTAGATCTAAAGACATTAATTTCATTGTCACTCCTGACAGCAGAGCAATATTAACAGATAAAAATAAATGTGCCATCTTTATCAGCCCGTGTGTTATCAGTGTAGCTTTTCCATAAATCTATCTAGAGATGGAATGTAGCCACTGTTAATAAAGCCTGATCATGTAGCTTGCTTAAGGGAAAAGATCTTGTGTAGCATCTCACCTTAAAAACAGCTCACTAGAAAGATACAATAAGCAATAAGGGAACCCGTTTCAGCACAAAAGATATATAATGGGTTAAATGGATGCATTCAGGAACCATTTTGAATAAAGTGTAGATCAAGGAGGTAGGACAGGTTCATAAGGGCTAACTACAGCACATGGATTGATGAATGACCACAGCACATCTTTTTTGGCACCCTCATAAGGAATACAGTTATGTCTGTAGCTCAGCAAAACCCATTTAAACAGAAACAAATGTGATTATGTGAGATCTCAGCCTGAGACTAGCTCTGAATTAAAAAAAAAAAAAAAAAAAAAACTAGATAAATATTTATACCTGCCTTTCATACAGGCTTACTTAATAAAAGAAGTACATGACAGGGCCATTTATACCTACCCAGAAATAAAATGACTTAAAAAACAAATGTGTGAGATGACCATACCTTTAAATTCAGTCTAGCAAATATAACTGCACACAGATATTACCTGAATAAAACACTGACAGAGTCTCACACATACACACACACACACACACACACACACACACACACACACAACATATATGCTTTCTCACCTTAAAATAAATGCAACAGATACATTTGTGCACTTATATGACCATTTTAAAACATGATCCCCCCCCACACACACGCATAGTAAAATAGATGGTATATGGATAGTGAAATCATGAAAATCAAAAAAATGTTTCAGTGACATCCTGCTTCATTAGATCATCCAAACAAATGAAAATCAAAGGCCTAGGTGACTTTGGAGGGGAGGCAAACTGCCCCATCTACATTCAGGAGTAATGCACTCCCTTACTTAATATAACCTACTTAGAGGTTGCACAACATGTGGATAGGTTATGTGTTTTTAAAGAAATAGGACATCACTGAAACAGTTTTTTTGTTCCCCCCTTGAACATCATTCTTACCAGCCGATTTTATAGTGCTCTCCGTCCATACTGGGTCTACCAGCTAGTTTCCTACCCCCTTGGACGTGTTCCACAATTGCTAGGGTGGATGCAGATACTAAGGGCATCCTGAGGGATCAGCCATCTTTGCTTCTGTCTGAGGGGTTGTTATATTTTATATTGCCCTACCCAGTTCATTTTCCCCACCCCCTCACACATTAACCACATCCAAGGGCAACTCCCCTCAATGAACCACACCTCCTGTTAAGGAGTGCCATTGATGAGTGCCCTCCCAAACAGGACAGGCACACCCATCCTTCCTTGCCTGTCCATCAGTTGCCCGAGCCAGTAATCAAACCCAGATCAGCTAGACCATAAGCAGGACTTTATCCTCTATACCACAGGAGCAGCATTCATTGAAGCAGGTCTTGACATTGCAACCAAATACCAAATAGAGGTGTGTGTGTGTGTGTGTGTGTGTGTGTGTGTGTGTGTGTGTGTGTGTGTGTGTGTGTGTGTGTGTGTGTGTGTGTGTGTGTGTGTGTGTGTGTGTGTGTCTGTGTGTGTATTATACACACACATATATGTAGTATGTATTTATATAAATCTCTCTGTCAGTTGCATGTCTTTCTATGTGTCTGTGTGTATACATACATACATATATATATATATATATATATATATATATATATATATATATATATATATATATATATATAAAACACCATATAAAAACTTCTCCTCTTTAATTTCAAATTCTTGTGATTTTGCTCTTTTTAGGTAGCTTTCAGATATACTGCACAAAGACAGAGCAGTGGAATTTTGACTGTACCCAAAATGATCCAGGTTCATCTAGCAGTCCAGGCAATGAAGGATCCAGCCAGGAGTAAATTGCCACACTTAGTTCATCCATCCCAGGGAGGGACACTGTCTGCTTAATTGCATCACTGACACCTTCTGAAGGCCTGACTTGAAATAATAAAGTAACACAAATATATATATATATATATATATATATATATATATATACAATGTGTATATGTATGTATATATATATATATACATATATATATATATATATATATATATATATATATATATATATATATATATATATATATATATGGGTCTATATCACATAGTCGAAGTCTTAAAACTTCGAACACGTAATGTTCGAACCATTATGTTCGAAGTTACAAAACTTCGACTATGGATAAAACAAAAAAAAAAACAACAGAAAACAAAATAAACTGTTTTAAGCAGGGGGGCAAGCCCCCCTGTACCCCCCCCTCCCCGTTACTTAAATATACCAACTCTGAGATCGCACCCCATTGAACAAAATGGAAACCTACGCTTATTCCACTCAAATGCTTGAACGTTTACAAATTCGAACTTATTGTCTCGACCATATGAGGTTCGAACTTGTAAAAGTTCGACTACGTGATATATTGGAAAATGGTTAAAATGCTTTTGTTCTGACAAGCACTAATTTTATGCTACAGATGGACAATCTTTGAGTGTCTGAAGACATGCACTCACTGTAGGAACCAGCATTGTTGGCCCATACTTTGACAGGAGATGTTCATTTCCATTCTGGAAAGGAGGTTAAGGCAAAATATCCTGCCTGACTAGATGACAGCCTGTCACCAAAAGGATTTCAGGTACAAAACAGCAGCAACCTGATTCTTCAGTGTGGATGATAAAAGGGAAAAAAATGAAATAATAAAGTAACACAAATCTGTTATGTAGTTAACTGTAAGCAATGGACATTAAACCCAACTTTATACCTGAAACCCAGAGTGGAAAAGACTAGGTTATGAAAAGAAAACACCTTGTAGTATATCATTTTAATGCAGTTTAATAGAAGAAACAAGAAGCGAACAAAATACCTTTAATCCCTTCAAATATGTTCATTTAAAAGTGAACAGGACAACACCGCTTCAGAATCTTAATACTTAAAGCAAGACAGAAGGGCAAACTGCATATACTGTGCGTATGTCACTAGCATGAATTCAGATCACTGCAAAAGTATCAAGAATAATATAGTTTAAAATAAATACAAGTGAATTTTCTGTGAGCTTGCTGCCTAAGGGCCATTTGCAGCTTTTTTGTATTGTTGCTGAGAGCTTGCATCTTCGCAAGCAAAAGGTCACGAGCAACCTGCACCCTTAATATTTGAGCTTCAGTTTTGGAAGTCTGGGATTATAATATGATTTTTAAATGGACAGAATAAGGTTGAACATCAGAATTTTGATATTTATTTTAGTTTACAGAAAAAGGATATGCCCTTTTCACCTGAAAGTGAGTCATCTCAGAGTTACAATAAATAAACTGGAGGGGTGGGGTGATGCCTTCCATATTTAGTGTGCTGGCAGGCTTATTTCCATGCAGAAAACATCATTTTTGTATGTTTGAATTTGCAAATGTCAAGAGATCCACATTTAACTATTTGTTTCCTAATGGAAGTCAACATTTTGATAATGACTTTCTGAATGAGTGTTTTGGACCCCCCTGCCAAATAAAAACTTTCACAATTGCAGGTATAAAAATGTTTTTGACCTGCATGTCATACAACTGCCATAGCCAGACTGCTGTTGTAGAAATGTAGGTGAAGCATATCGCAAGGCTGAATAAGCAGCCTGTATAATTTATATTACTTCCTGTCGGCTTATCCATGTGCAAAGTTGCCTTGTGATGTCTGAATGATAAAACAAATTCTCAAATTACTTGCGTCAGTATTTTGTCATACCTTTTGGAAATGCTGTGTGAAAATTGTCATTTCTGCTGTAGTTTCCTTGGTGATTACCTGAATAAAAGCAGGCTGTATTCTGACATCCTTTCATGACCACACTGATAAGATCAACAAACCTTAACTTTAGCTCAGCTCAGCAGGTACTGATAAATAGGTCTATATGAGTTCGCCAAAATTTATTTTTATTGAGCACCTATTCACTGACCCATATTCAGCAAAAATCCCTTCCGTGATTTGCTGAATTTTCCAAGGGCAGTGAAACAATTGCCCATAGCACAACGGACCCACAACTAACTAAATGAAACCCACCTAAGTGGGGGGCTTCGCTCCTACACCCACCAATGTGGGGGCTGCACCCCCCACACCCTTCCTAACTATATATACCAACTCTGAGATTGCACTACAGTGGGGGAAAGGACAAAGTTGTGTAGCTGGCCAACTACTTCATTGCCCTTGGAAAATCTTGTATAAATTCGTTTGATATTCACAAACAACATATAATTATTTACAAAATTCCAGCTAACTGTGCTGGCAGTACCTCCTTTTGTCACAATATATGGAAACAAACTAAAGTCACATCTAATTTACCAACATCAGCCAGCAACTAAGCAGGTAACATAATATAGTAGATTAGGTGAGCTACACCTGACAGGTGTGAATTTGATTCCCAAAGTTTTGATTTGTACACTGGCTAACTGAAGGAGTTACTTAATAAAACTCAAGTTTCTGAGTACCCCTACAAATGTGATCTTGGGACTTAGTTGATTTTTCCCAGTTAACATAAGATTAGAGAAACAGACTGGCTAAAAGAAACACAGTGATGCATACAATAAACTTAGCTTAGCATATTAGTGCAGGGAAAAATATCTACTCTTTAAAGTTTTATAGATACGATAGTGAAGTAACTCCCTTTCACCCAGTGTTTTGCCTGACACATTTTGTATTTCCTGCTCTTTAACACATAAGAAAAGCACTGTGAAATGCCAGGATCTTTGTCCTACCTCCACTCTCTCTTCCCGTAGGTGGATTCTCATGGCCAGCTGTTCCCGGGTTATAACATCTGGGTACTGGTTCTGCTGGAACAAAGCCTCTAATGCTTCCAGTTGCTCTTCGGTGAAAATGGTTCGATGGCGTCTTGTGCGCCTTGGGATCTGGTGAAAGACGTGCAATTTATCTGCTGTTTCAGCATCTGTCTCAGGAGCTAGTCCTACTGCAGGATGGCATTGCCTCATAGACCAGGGCAGCCAGTGGCCTGTTGAAAGGAAGGAAACAAAATGTAAGTAAAGCAAGCAAAAGTCCCAGTTCTGCACCCATCACAGAGCGCAGCTACCTAAGTTGATTATTAAAGCATGGAAGCAATGTATTATAGTAGTCTGAGCATGATTTTTAGAACAGATAGAACTATATTCCACCATAGTTACTGGCAAATTGACCCGGAACAAACTGACTGACTTTTTAGTGTTTCATTTCTTGTATTTTAAATTACACTAATTGAAAAACTGCACAGAAAACAAAACACTATGGCTGTGCACCATTATATTTCTTTATTTTTTGGGGCTCTCATTTAAAGTGGATGGTCTCTTTTTCAACCTGTCCCAGGATCTCATATTGCTTTTCATCCTGATTTTTTAAACATGGCCAATAGTACCCAGTATATACCTCTGTGTCAGTAATAAGCTGTAAACAACAGCAATTATAAAATAAGTTCTGATTTGATTGAAAGATTGCATCCATTTTTAAGTCAATTTTCTGTGAAGCAGACTATCACAGTGTCTAGACATAAGAATATTCTAGAAAAAAAAAAAAAATATATATATATATATATATATAGGCATCATAGTCTTTTTAGTCTGCCTAATTTGATTGGACAGCTAATCTGTGATCTCATAACTTTACTTCTGACCTCAGACTGCTCCATTCTTTAGCTCCCTATCTGGCATGCTTTACTACAAGCTATAATTAGGTCAGTTAGCACCCTGGCTGTCCTCTATTAAAGGAAACAAATTCTACACCAAGCAAAAACTATTATGTTTCTGCATAACAACTCTTTACACTAGTTAAAACTTTACCAGAGTGCTATACTCAATAGCTGCATGTAAAGGGTTGCCAAGCAATATGCCAAACTGCTGGCAGGGAGACGTATGTGTGGAAGCATGTATGTCCCAAAATGGGCCCAGAACTTCAGTACTTCAGTGGCACTTGTGCCAGAGTACCTGTGAGGGTAACAGGTATAAAAAGAGACTAAGTTATGATCATCTGGATGGCACCCCAGGAATGGGAGATGATGGTCAGCAGGCATTGAAGAAAAACAATAGAAAATCTGCTTTTTAACTGTAAAGCGCATTCCTGAGCACTTCATGGGATCTTGCCAGTTACCATGTTCATAACAGTCACTGCAATCTAGTTATGTTATTTTATAGCTGTTTCCTTCCCATAATATCCACAGAGTGTCATCTTTTGACACACTGATATTTCACTTGTTATGCATCATCAACAGTGTAGAAGACCTCAACAGCTGAAGATACTGAGAGCTGCAGCATTGTTCCCTGTGGCAGATACTTGTCCAGCTTCAGTGATCTGTGTTTTACTCCATATGCTGTCCTTTGCTGTTGCTCTTTGCTGCTGACCTCTTAATGAATTCACCACTTGTTTCACGAATGTTTGCTTATGTCCCACTGCATCCACTCCCTGTCTCCAAAACACACACAGACACACACACACACACACACACACACACACACACACACACACACACACACACACACACACACACACACACACAAATGCACACACACGGACCTTACTGGCATTTAATTGCCTGCTAACAGCTGCAGTGGTACCCAGACAATGCCTAGCAGAGGTGGGTGCCTCAGCAGGGTTTGACCATTGTACATCTTTGCCAAGGTCCATCTTGGATACCACTTCCATACAGTCTACTAGCATCTCCTTTAGGCTCATCTTCACAGGCTTCACCACAACAGCAGTGACTTTCTCTGAACTACAGTTGCCTAGCTAAATTGTGTGCCACCTGCAGGGTCTGGAGACAATATAAGAAGTTTTGTAGACCTATACTATGTATTTCAAGTCCTTGGAAGTTTTAAATTGGTTAGTTCTGGACTTATGCCATCTTCTAACACTATTTTAGAGTAAATGTTATCCAGCCCAGATGCCTTAGCATTGTCACTGTCCTGAATGAGACTGGTAATTATTCTGCAAAATATTAGATTTTCTTTCTTGGAGGACTGTGAGGTTGGGCCCTTATTTTGTAGAGTTAGAGTTAATGATATCCCTCCAGAATCCTTGTTGTGGTGTAAGTAGCACATTGTATGCAGTTTTTTATTTCTTCTTTCTTCATTTACCTCTAGCATTGCTCCATTTGGCGATTATTTGTGACCGCAACTAATAAGCTGCAAATTTTTGCAGACAATGATGCACTCAGCCTGTCCTCTTCCTCTGTCTTAGATCACATTCTGCAGAAAAAGTTTTGGAATTCCTGCACCCCCGAACACAAGCCAGTTTAAAAGTAATGAGTTGATTAAATCAGATATTAACTGATAACACTGCAAAACATGAACTAAAGGAATTTGAGAAAAGAAGATGGACTGTTAAAAAAAAAGAGTAAAATGGAGCTAAAAACAACAACTTTGGAAAGGGTATGCTAAGTCATTGCTGGGTGATGGCTGCAAAGAAAAAGAGACAATAATTTAGGATTAAAACATGACAAGCTGTGCTGTGTGTTACATGTGTTTATTTAAAATTTTAAGTGGATAAGGCTATAAACACATGTATTTGTTTTTAGCAGAGGCCCTACCAGTATTTGTTCAAAACTGGACTGCATGTGTGAGTTGATTATAGGAAACAGGCCTCGGGTGATTGTATGTATATTATTTTCAAAATGTTAATTTAAGCTATTGTGCTTTGTTGTCAGATGTATTGATTAGCATGTGTCACAGTGGCAATCCAGGCCATTTTCATAGTCATGTACTTAGCAGTACATGAATCATCATTTACATCTCACATCTTTGAAACACATTACATTATTGATAAAAATACTAACATTTAGCAGTATGATATGGACTACTGCAAAATGTGATGGGTTGCTTAAAACTGCCTAGCTTCTACACAGCTGTACATTGCCAAATGACAGTAGATCTCTACTGACAGTGACTGCCTCCTGGGTTTTGCACATTTGTGCATTGCCAAATGACAGTAGCTCTGTACTGACAGTGACTACCTCCTGACTTTGCACATCTGTGCATTGCCAAATGACACTAGCTCTGTACTAATAGTGACTACCTCCTGGCTTTGCACATCTGTGCATTGCCAAATGACACTAGCTCTGTACTGACAGTGACTTGCCATCATTTCAGACTAATTGCTGTGATCCCCAAGACATTCAGATTTTGACTTATCTAACAGAAGATGTGCAGCAGCCCATAAAATGTAACCTTCTGACCCTCTATGGCCCTGCCTTCTTTTTACTCTATACTGTATTAACACTGCTTGCATACAACACAGGCACAAGTCACAGCTGTTATCCATTATCACTTGGTTAACATAGCGTATGAGGACCCACATTTAATTTCTGGTGACTACAGTCAGTTGTACAGACCTATGTTGTCTGATATCAAGGGCCTGAAGACTGCATTTTGGGCTTTGCTTTAATATGGAGGTTACTGCAGTATGAGACACCCAATGCCATGCTGGAAAGTCCTAGCAAAGTGCAGATGCATGTGTGTATGTGCACGAGCACACACACACACACACACACACACACACACACACACACACACACACACACACACACACACACACACACACACAACAAGAAGGAGTAAACAATATGTAATTGTGACCTTGTACATTTCAGTATATTGTCTGCATTGTATGATACATATAGTATAACTTACAGGTCCATACACCTTACAAGGAATAGTAAAGTGGCTGGAGTTGGCATAGAACACAGTACTTTAGTAACTTGAAGAATGTGACTCATGTTCTACCACAAAAAAAAAGAAAAAAAAGAAAGTATGAAAAGTCTGTATGTAAGTTGGGCAGGTACTCTTCTTACAGTAATTGGCAACAAAACATCTGGAGAAATTGTCTTAAGCTGAAGGATGGATGCCATTAAAATAAACTAGAGGATGGATTTCTTCATTGAGAGGAGAGTACTGGTAAGTTAGCCTGGGCTTCCTGGGGGTGTAGTATACAATGGAGAACTGAGGAGTAATCATTTTGACATTTTTCAAGTGACCCAGTACAGGAAGCGTTGATCTTCCACTTAGTTAACCCTAGTTTAGTGATGGTGTTTTATTAAAGGATAAGAGTGCCCCCTCCTTATATACACTTGCTGTTAAAAATTCATGCATTAATGACACACAAGTCGTTTAGTTCATCTATAAGGCTTTGCTAGACATAAAGTTATGAGAGCAGGTAGCAGTTAAGTGGAAAACTGAAGTTCACAGGGGCAGATTGAGTTTAAACTAAAATGGGATACAGAGCAAGGAAAACAGATGAAATATAAGACCAGGTAAGATGAGCATATTTGTCCTTTGTATGTCATTACAAGGCATTTTTACAGGATATTAGGCATACGTGACCTCAGCATGAATGAATGCAGCCGCACAGGCAGACAAAGAAAAGGCATGTAAAAGAAAGCAGGAGGATGAAGTGAGCTAAAATGACAAATAGCTAGGCTGACACTCTATGTTCTGGTAAGGGTGCTCTAAATGAGTAAGGAGAGTTCCAGCACTGAACCTGGGGCCAGTGTTGATTGAATGGGCAAAGATGGGTAGAGAATTTGTTGCAATTGGCAATTCTGTATCATGGTGTATGACAGTACTGGTGAGTCAAGAGAAGGATTCCTATTGTAAGAAAAAATGCACTAGAGAACTACCAAAATTCAGACATAATTAAAAGGTTGTGGCCTGCAGTGCTCAATCAATATCACTGCAACTGAAAACAGAGGAGGTAATGCCACATTTTCAATCACTCATGCACTGACTTGTGTTCATTCACTCACTGAAACATCAACTCACCACTTTCTTAATTACTGATTCACTTTAAAAAGTAATTTATGTCTGCCAGTTTTGCTCAGCCTTTCAAAAGATCAATTCATCAAGGGAAAATCACTACAGAGGGAGATGTCTCCCTACCCCAGTTTGCAGTGACTCTGGAGCTGGATATATTAAAAGCTGAGGTGCCTGGGAGGCTACATTTGCATGAGAGGTGGTTATGTTTTTTGCACCTATTGAATGCCACTTTACTATTTGTATTTCTTGAAAAAACTATCCAGTGAATCATTATTTGTCAAATAGTTAGTGATCCTACTAAAACACACTAACTCAGAAGGTAGAAATGTAAATCCTGATCACGCTTTCTTTGGTGAAATTCTTTTAATGGAAGAAGGCAGATGGTTTCCATTACCTAACTATTTAATACAAGAAGCAGTATTGTTACTTTCTGTTATTATTGTCTCAGTATGAGTAGATCAGTTGGAAAACTGATAACTCCTGCTGTCTTGCCATTTGATAAGCTGGTAAGGAGACAGTAATAGAGTAGCAAATGTGCATAGATGGGCATTACAAATGAAAATAGCACAGGATACTCATAACTGCAGGTGAATTTTGAAAGTAGAAAGGGACATAGAAAATAACAAACTGTGATACAGTGTACCTGTCTGCTTGAAGCAAAGTGATAATCTATTACAGGAATAAAACTTGAATCCCCAAAAGCCAGAACCCCCCCCCCCCTAATATCAGCTTTTCAGGAAGCTGTTTCCCCCCACTTTATGGCCAAGGCAATACCATTAAGGGTAATGATTTTTTTTTTAATGAAACAAAAAAGTGGTGAGGAGGTAACAATAGAATGAAAATGGTAAATAAATATTCATTACCTGACAAAGGTGAGGAGTTCTGTGTAGCACCTACGGTGGTATTTGAACAGCAACAGCAGCACCTGCAACTGCAAACAGCTCCTTTTGTTTCTTCCAGCACAGCAGTAGCCAAAGCATTCATTAGAAATTGCTCCCTTTGTTCTTCTTCTTCTACAACACAGATGGCAGTGGGCAAAGACAGACCCTTTTTCCCAGCCGTCTCCACATTCTGCATCACAGTATGACTGGATAAAATGTCCTCAATTCTGAAAGAACTTCTCTTCCTCATGCTGGACTGACAGGACTTCAGATTTGGAAGGGGAACAACAGCAGGTTGAGGATGTTTAGACATTGTGAATGAAGAGAAGACAAGAAAGTTCCCATGTACCCCAACAAAAAGAACAGATTCCCTAAATTAGGCTAGAAAACTCAAACACTGACCAGACAGTTAGATGTCCTGTAAGTTTATATGTGGTTCTGTGCCAAATAACTTTGCAGCACTCCATTTGAAAAAAAAAAAAAACTTAAGAAAAAAAGGTTCCTTTTCAGGTAAATTTCCTTTGTGCTGGATTTTCTTTCTGCTGGTTACAGAATGTTTTAAATAACTTTCAGGTGGAAGGTTTTTCATTTATATCGAAGGCATCCTTTAAATTAAAAAAAAAAGTAATCTTCTGTGTGTGTGTATGTCTGCAATGGGGAGGGAGGTCTTGCCAGTTGATACAGTAAATTCGAGCTAATCTTAAAAGCTTTGTTTAGTGCAAGTGTGGACTGGAGCTTTACCTAATCCCAGTGAAATAACTGCAGACACAAATCTGATTTCTCACTATTCGGTTTCAATGCTGAACTCAACAGATCACTATTGAGTGACAGGAAGTACAAAGCCAGTGGGCTGGTACAGTCATTTGACCCCAGTTACAGGCAGGCAAAAAGGATTAGCATCTTAAAAAGATGGAGTTATTCTTAGCAACATCAGACCAGCTCAATACCAGAAAGGAATTGGTGGGGGACGTGCCTTTCAGCATTTCATCACCCAGGTGTAACAAACTTGGGTCCTGAAGATATACATGTTACCAAATTCAAAGTGCATGTACATAGCTATGTCATCATTAGTGCTTTGTTCCACCTGTTGTGCTAGTGACACGTAAGGAGTTAGCCTGTTTATGACACAGACACTAGCTTGTTTTCATGTGCAAAGTGGCAGAATTTACTTAGATACTTTAAAACAATTTGACACATCTAGAACCTCTACATAAGATTTTTTTTACATTATCAACTTTATATGCCTTTAGCCACCTAGTTATCTATTTATAGCTATTTCACTATGCCATTAATAGCAGAGAATGTGTGACTTATTTATTATTTTAGCAGATAAGTGAGTAGGTCTCTAGACTCTTTTAACTAGTGACCAAGGCTAATTAAGAATAGAAGCAGCATCCTCCCACACAATACACAAGTAATCAAACAAAGAAGAGGGAAAAAAGAGTATATGTCAGCAAGCTCCCTGAACCAGAACGCAGATAAACTGGATATCATTTAGAAATTTGCAGAAGCCCAGTCACCAGTTCAAAGTACAGAAGAACAAGACTAACAAAATGTGTGCTCCAAACAGGACTCACCCAATCCCTCTGGATCACTTTTTCAGTTGTTCCACCATTCAGTTTTTGAAGCAGCTAAAAACTGGCCTATTTCTTTGAAGCTTCATCTTTCCCTTAAATATATAATTCACATGCACGCACACACACACACGCACACACGCACACACGCACACACACGCACACGCGCACACGCGCACACGCGCGCACGCACGCACGCACACACGCACACACGCACACACACACACACACACACACACTAAATCAATGAGAAAAGAGAAAGTGCAGTTGCATATTTATTTTATTAGTATTTTAATTATGTTTGTCTTTCTATGTACTCTTTGGCAGATAAATGGCCTGGCCTCCAGACCCTTTTCAGCAATGGCCAAGGCCAACTATTTGCAAGAACCCCCCCCCCCCAGCATGATAGATTAGATAAGAAAGGAACAGAGAAATTATATCAGCAGACTCTCCAAACCAGGTCTAACTTTTATATCAATTATAAGCACTGGCCTTGGTCAAAGTGTAAGAGCACATTATTGAAGTATGTGCTTAACATAGGACTTGAACTCAGACCCTCTAGATGAGCATTTTAATTGCTCTACTATTAAGCTATTAAAGCAGCTAACCACTGCCCAAGCTTTTGAAATTTAATATCTCCCTTACATATAACCAGGGTCTTTACTTCCAAAAACTTTGTGTTGAATGCCAGTTTAATTGAATTCTGGTTCAGGGAGTTTGTTGGCACACTCTTTCCTTTTTCCCTCTTTGCCTGATTACTTATGTATTGGCTGGTGGGGGAGGAAGGTATTCCTGCAGGTTGCATTTAATCGGTCTTGGTCTTGGGTGAAGAAGGATCTGAAGACAAGACCAATTACCCACCAGAAAATAAATACTTGACATGACAAATATAGTTAAAATGCAGATAAACATAAACAAGTATCAGCCTCTTGTGCTTTCTCATTGGTCTGTGTATGTGTGAATTACATATGTAAGGGAGAGGTAAAACTCCAAAATATTGGCTAGTTTCACCTTCAATAGCTTAATGGTTTAGCAGCTATAATAGTGATCCAGACGGTCACAGTTCAAGCCCTAATTGAAGCACATGCTGCTTTAGTGATGTCCTCTTAGGCAGAGGTAGAGATAGCTACCTTTGTGCCCAGTGCCATCTCCCATTCTGGCACCAGTCAAAACAAATTAAAATAAATAAATAAATAAATAAAAAATCTCTTTGTCTACTTGGACACGAACAGCCAAAAAAATGTTCCTTTCTTCTTTTAAATTGTAGAAGCACACACACAGAGCACTACAGTGCTCAGTTTTCACTGCGAGTGCAATATTGGCATATATTTCTAAATGCCAGAATGCACTGAAGAGCAATCAGGATCGTCCAGTCGTGCCCCCTAAATCTGTGCACCCAGGGTAGCTGCCCCTTTTCTTCCTATCTTAGCTACACTATTCCACACAGACTTTGATCAGGGCCTGTGCTTCCAAAAACTTCTAACTGATATAGCAGTCTGAGTCCTGGTTTTGCTGACTTACTCTCTCCTTCCCCTTTTTCTATCTCATTCCATATCTATCTATCTATCTATCTATCTATCTATCTATCTATCTATCTATCTATCTGTCTATCTATCTATCTATCTTAGATTCATAGGTTCATAGGTTCATACTAGGCTATCTGCCCTGGGGCAATTATAAGCCTAGCCCGATTCTGTATGGCTTACGCCACCCCTTGATTTGAGTATACTGTGCCCTTTTTAAGGTTTAATTTACTGTGCCTCTGTCTAATAGTGACACGGGAGTAATCCCTGGGACAAACCTACGATCCCCCATCCACTTATCGAGATTCTTCTTGAAGAGATTCAGTGAGGTGCTCTGCCTCACATGAACTGGAATTCTATTACAGAGCGAAGGGAGCCTCTGGGTTATGAACCTGTCCCTCCAGCAAGTTCTATTTATTTCTGTGCTGAGGTTCAAGTCCCTCGAGCGTGTGGCTCTAAGGGATTTAGATTTACTGAGGTGGAGCATGTCCATTAATTCTGGATTTGACATAGCTTTGTATGTCAGGCATAGATCGCCTCGAAGTAGGCGGTATGCAACTGAGTAGAGCTGGAGGTTTTTTAACCGAGCAGCATATGGCATCTGTTTGAGACCCTTGATCCTCTTGGTGAGATACTTTTGGGGTCTTTCTAATTGCTGCAGGTGTCATGTAAGGTACATCCCAAAAGGGGCATTGTATTCTATGATGGGCCTGATGAGGGATGAATAAAGGGGCATGATTACCTCTCTTGATCTAGATCTGAAACCCTTCGTGATGAGGTGGGCTATGTAGAAGGTCTTTCTAACCACTTTGGCAATGTGGTTTTCAAAGGAGAGATTGCTATCAACTTGGGTCCCCAGGTCCCTAATAACTTTCTCTGTACTTAATGGGTTTCCGCCTATGTGGTAATTTGTGGGCACATTGTTTTTGCCAAAGGGTATGACTATACATTTTTTGGCATTTAGCTTTAAACCATGGCGCTGGCACCAGTTATCTGTCTCTGTGAGACCTTTTTGAAGGATGTTTGTGTCAGCTGGAGAGTTGATTATGGCGCCCAGTTTGCAGTCGTCTGCGAACTTGGTGAGCCATAGTCCTCCCACGTTTGCCTGTACCTCGGAAAAGTATATACCTAACAAGAGTGGTCCCAGGACAGAACCCTGTGGGACGCCACTTGTGACCGGTTTCGAGTCTGACATGGCTCCAGCAACTCTCACTCTGTGGGTTCTGTCTTTGAGCCAGTTTGCGACCCATCTTGTGACATAGGGGTTTATATTTAAGCTGGATAGCTTATCTATGATGCCCGAGTGGGGTATTGTGTCAAATGCCTTTGCAAGGTCCAGATAGGCTGTGTGGACTACCTTCCCTTCATCTATGGCTTTGGTGACTGTTTCAAAGAAGTCAACCAGGTTCAAAAGGCAGGATCTGCCCTTGACAAAGCCGAACTGGGTAGGATCTAGTGTCTGTAGGTCCCCAATGTCTTTGTTTATGAGTTCCATGATGATCCTCTCCATAGCCTTGCAGACTAAGCTAGTCAGGCTTATGGGGCGATAGTTTCCAGGGTCCGTAGAGGCTCCACCTTTGTGGAGTGGGACCACTGTTTCTGTGGGCACATATCCTGTAGTGAGGCTGAGATTGTATAGCTGTTTTATTTGAGGGATTAGTTCCTCTTGTAGTTCATGTAGGATGCAACCTGGGACGCCATCTGGTCCCATGGAAGCAGTGTTTTTTGCTTTGGAGAGGGCAGCCTTCACCTGAGCATCTGAGATGTTTGGGAGGCAGCCCTCTGCCGGGATAGATACTTGCTCTTTTGGGGAGAAGTTTGCACTGAACCTGTCTGCCAGGATATTGGCGATGTCTGTGGGTTCAGTGTATTTTTGTCGTTTAGAATCAACTCAGAACAAGTCTGGGAGTTGTATCCCAGGTTTCTAACATAACTGAAAAAGCCTTATGATTGTCTTTGGTGTCCTGTGCAATTTTTCTCTCGAAGCTGGCCTTGGAGGATTTTATGAGGGATCGTAATTTTTTGCTAGTACTGATCAGAGATGCCTTCCCTATTAGGGATTTTGCTCTATCATGTAGTAGCTTCCTCCTTCTGTTGTACAGTTTATTTATGGCAGGGGTCCACCAGACTGGATGCCTGCCTTTGGATGATTGGGTCTTGGTTTTGTTTGGGATAGCATGATCCATACATTCCTGGAGATGTCCGTAGAATGCATTTATATAGGATTCTGCAGTTTGGGCTGTAGTTTCCACTGGCCCTGGGGCCTTGAAGGATTCCACTTCGGTTTTGAGAAGTTTTTCACTGTGGTTTTCTGGGCTGGGGGTGGGGTCGGGATGTGGACATCCAGTGAAATTAATTTATGGTCTGATCTTACCAATGAGGGATATACTTCTGGTGTGGAGCATAGAGTCCCCATGTTGGTAATGATCAGGTCTAGTATGTTGTCCCCTCTTGTGGGAGTGGTGACTAGTTGTTCCATAGCAAATGAGTTTATAATTTCCAGGAATCTTTGGGCTAAGGTGCTGGGGCTTGAGTAGTGCTTCCAGTCAATGTTTGGGTAGTTGAAGTCGCCCAATATAATGGTGTTCGGAGAGATCTTCATGTTTTCCAATGTTTTCAGGAAAGCCGAATGGGATTCCTGACTTTGAGAGGGTGGTCTGTAGGATGCTATAAACTGAAAAGCAGTCTTGCCCACTGTTAGTTGCACATGGATGGTCTCCGATACTTCGTGCAATGCCACTAACCTGGAGGTGTGGATATCCTTGATAAATATGGAAACTCCCCCTCCTTTTGTGGTTCGGTCCGAGTTTTGGGGCCGAAAAGCATGATATGAGGTATAGCCTGGTAGTGCTGGGGTGCTCTCTGGAGCCTTGAACCAGGTTTCTGACACTGCACAGATATCGATGTTCTCCATACTGAGGAGAGCTTCGAGTGCGTGTATCTTGAGGTTAAGACTTCTGGCGTTTAGCAGCATTACCCTTAGTTTCTTGTTCCTTGTGCTGTCTATGGGGGTGGGTTTGACTTTTGAGCCTTGCCTAAAAAGGCACTATGGGGGTGGCAAGAGCCTTTGCCAATATCTGAAAGCCCAGTGGTGACAGGTGCAAGCCATCCCTAGCGAAGCAACGTGGCTTGTCGAGCATGTCATCCCAGGCTGACAGACACTGGATCTCCTTTGAATGACACCAAAATTTTAGCCAATTGTTAAAATCGATCATTTTGTCTTTGTACTGTGGCATCATTCTAGGTGAGGGTAAGATGCTGCTCAAGGTCAGGGTCATACCAGCCTGGGCTACATGATCAGAGTGCTCCTCTATGTCTCTTTTCATGTAGTCCAGGGAGGTACGTCTCAGGTCATTCACACCAGCATGTACAATGACTGAGTCATATTTGTATTTGCTTTGGAGTGACCTGAGTGCTTGCGTTATGTGTCGGATCCTAGCACTTGACAGGCAGCTCACTGTGACCTTCTCTTTATTCAGCCTGGTGAGCGGGACATCAGTGTGTCTGACAATAGAGTCACCTATAACAAGAGTATCAGGTGTGTTATTCAGCCTTAAGGGCTGTGGCTGCTTGGCACACTGACTTTGTGGGTTATGTGTTGTGTGTGTTTTGTTTTGAGGCAGCATTTGCTTGGATGTCTGCTTTGGAGGTCTCTGTTGCTTAGGTAGATTTTTATTTAGAGCCTCCGAGTATGTTTTTGTGTATTTATGTGTTTGGTTTGCTGATGTGGTGGGACTATGTGATACTGGAATTGTGTTGTGTGAGGTTACCTTCTCCTCCTGACTGGTTACACCAGTTTTGAGATGAGAGAGCTCAGCCTCCAGTTTGGCTAAATAGTTGCATCTCTCACATATATTTGAACCAGTTTGGAGGAGGGGAGGGTTGTCCGTGTACATGAGACAGTTGTCTATCTATCTATATCTGTCTGTCTATCTATTTATCTATCTATCTATCTATCTATCTATCTATCTATCTATCTATCTATCTATCTATCTATCTATCTATCTATCTATCTATCTATCTATCTATCTATCTATCTATCTATCTATCTATCTATCTGTCTGTCTATCTATCTATCTATCTATCTATCTATCTATCTATCTATCTATATATTTATCAATCCTAGACACATCGATACATGCAATGTATGCATACATATACATCCCTTGTTTAGTCAGATAATTAAACTTTAAACTAGAGAAGACATACTACACAAAGTGCTTGTTTTTGGAAAGACCTGGAGTTTTGCTTGAGTAAGGTGATTACCTTGTACAGTATTCCACTGAAGGTTCTGAGTATCAGTCCTAGGAGTACAGCATATAGTTTATTTCGAACTTTCTATCCTAAATGTTAGGCTATAGAACTAGCCACATGAAATGTTTTCTATCTTTCTGTCTTCACATTTGCAGAGCCATGCTTAGCTCAGGTGTACCTAAATAAAGAGTCTGTATTTGCAGATTCCTCATTCTCTGTCCTTCCCCACCCATTACAGCATTTATCAGTTTAGAATTTACTGAATTAAAGCTGTCCATGTGACAAATTTCATTTTTATTGAACTATAACAGCCTTCACTGCTTTGCTGCTCTAGGATAGCAATAACAGTTGCAATGGTCTGTCGTGAGTTGAGCACACAAGGTAGATTCTGTGTTAGCAACATACCAGATATGTGCCCCTGTCTAGTACATCTGGAGTCATTGATGCTTTGCGCAAGGGCTCAACAGAACCTTAGGCCTAGTGATTGGTATAGCTAAACTACAAGTAACAGCATATTACAGACATTAACATTGTATTATAGTGTATATGCTCATTCTAAGTATATATATATATATATATATATATAAATCCAAACACGACACAGCTAGAACCAAGCAGGAGTGTACTGCAAAGAAAATAAAGTATAAATGTATCAACAAGCAGCACTGCGACCATGGCCAGGGCAGGTATATTCCACTGCCACTTCTCAACACAAAAGTTCGTTTATTGCAACACCTATGGGTGTTTGCTGACAAATATGCTTGAAAAATTGTACTTGAAAAATTATATCCACAGATAAAGGCTCAGCAACGCACTTAGTTAAACAGCCATAAGATGAACATTTCAGATGTATTATCTTCCCTAACACCACGTATACAATCAGCTCTACTTAGATATCGACAAGTGCAGTTCACCTCCATTACCATTAACGACAACTGCATTCATTAAAACCATCAAATATTTATTCGAGCAATGGCTTAAAAATAAAAACAAAAATAAAAGTTATATATATATATATATATATATATATATATATATATATATATATATATATACACACACACACATACGGTTTCACTTTACAATCTCGAAATACTGAAATCGCGAATTCAGTATCTCGAGACGAAAGTGTCGAAAGTGCAGTTGCCCAAAACTGCATATGACCAAACTTGGAAATGTTGAATCCCCAGTGGTGGTGCTGCGCTATGTGACGTGTGGTTTACTGTGACTGTAAGGTGCGGTGTGCTCTGGGATATGGGGATGGCTGCCGATGTGTGGTTATAGCTGGAGATTCAGGTAAGTGTTTTTTTTTAAGGGTTTTGGTTAGGGATTTGAGTGTATGTGAGTGTTTTGGGAAATTTTAGGTGTAGGTTAGGTTAGGTAGGTAAGAATATGAGTGTATAAGTATTGAAAGTGGTGGTGTTTGTACATAGGTTCATAGCTTCATAGGTATGTACTAGGCTATCGACCCTGGGGCCTATATAAGCCTAGCCAAAAAAGTTCCCTGGCTTTTGCCACCCAAGAAAGTTAGCCCTGTGGTACTCCACTTGTCACTAGTCTGAAGTTGGATTTGGAGTTGGCTACTTTCACTGTGTGGGTTCTGTCAGTGAGCCAGTTCGCCACCCATCTTGTGACATAGGGATTTATGCCCAGTCTAGTGAGTTTATCTATAATTCCAGAGTGGAGGATGGTGTCAAAAGCCTTGGCGAGGTCAAGATAGGCTGTGTGCACCACCTTATCCTCGTCCACGGTTCTGGTGACTGCTTCAAAGAAGTCAATCAGGTTTAGGAGACATGACCTGCCTTTTACAAACCCAAACTGAGTGGGTTCCAGAGTTTGGAGGTTACCTATGTCCTTGTTTATAAGCTCCAAGATGATATGTTTTATGGCCTTGCAGACCAGGCTCATCAGGCTAATGGGGTGGTAGTTCCTAGGGTCAGTGGTGGCACCCCCTTTGCAAAGCAGGATAACTGTTGCTGTGCACCATTCAATAGGCACAAAGCCTAAAGGAGGCTATGATTGAACATGCTACTTAGGTCAGGTGCCAGTTCATTTTGTAGTTCATGCAGAACGCAGCCTGGGATGTTGTCAGATCCCATGGATGCTGTGTTCTTGGCTTTGAAGAGTAGGGTCTTTACTTGTGCAGCCATGATTATGGGGGCTTTGCATTCTTCTGGTATAGTGATGGGCCTTTTGGGGGGTGGGGGGGTGAAGTTTGCACAGAACCTATCTGCCAGGATATTGGCAATATCAGTTGGTTCTGTATATCTAGTGCCATTGTGCTGTAGCTCAGAGCAGATCTGAGTTTGCCATTGAGATTCTTGACATAGCTGTAGAATGCTTTGTGGTTGTCTTTAGAATCAGTGGCGATTTTATTTTTGTAACTAGCTTTGGAGGATTTTATGAGGGATCTCAGATTCTTACTGAGGCTGATCAGGAAGTTCCTGCAATCAGGGGATTTTACTGTTTTTTTGCAACAGCTTCTTCCTTCTGTTTTAGAGTTTGCTTATGGCAGGGCACCACCAGATTGGCTACCTTTTTGTGGAGGATAGTGCCTTGGTTCTGTTGGGGATGGCACGATCCATGCACTCGTGTATGTGCTTATACAGTGCATTTGTAGAGGATTCAGCAGTTGTATCTCTATTTTCCATCTGTATGGGTGTCATGAAGCTTGCCACTTCTGTCTTAAGAAACATGAAGTTGGCTTTGGACAAGTTTTTTACTGTGGCTTCCTTAATGGGGGGTGGGGGCGGGATATTGATGTCTAAGGTGATTAGCTTGTGGTCGGATCTGACCAGAGAGGAGTTGACCTCTGGTGTGGAACATCAGTTGCCCATTTTGGTAATGACCAGGTCCAGGATATTGCTGTCCCTGGTGGGGTATGGACAGGCTGATCCAGGGCATTGGAATTTATGAATTCTAGAAAGCATTGAGCAAATGAGATAGTCCATAAGTAGTTTTCCCAGTTGGTGGTGAGGTAGTTGAAATTGCCCATTATTAGGGGTATTGGGCTGTACCTTAATATTATGCAGTATATCAAGAAACGTGGAGTGGGCATCCTGTGGCATGGTGGGGGATCTGTAACAAGCTACAACCTGGATTGCAGTCTTGCCCAGTGTTAGTTGCACTTGGGTAATTTCGGATGCATTATGTTGAGCAACTAGCCTGGAGATGTGGATATCCTTAATGAATATGGACATGCCTCCACCTTTAGTGTTTTGGTCCAGATTAGGTGAACGAAAGGTGTGGTATGAGTTATAGCCTGGTAATGCAGGGGTGCTCTCTGGAGCCTTGAACCAGGTCTCTCTCACTGTACTGATGTCGATGTTCTCCATTTTAAGGAGTGCCTTGAGTGAGTGCATTTTGAGATTTAGACTTCTAGCATTGAGTAGCATTACCCTCAGATTTTGCTTGCTTATACCTGCTACGGTGGTGAGTTTGTCATTTGAACCTTGCCTAAAAAAGGCACTACAGGGGTGGCAAGAGCATTAGTCAGTTTCTGGAATCCCAGGGGCGACAGGTGCAGGCCATCTCTGGCAAAGCATTGTGGTCTGCTGATCATGTTGTCTCAGGCAGACAGACACTGGGTCCCCTTAGAATGACACCATAAGCTTAGGCAATTGTTGAAGTCAATCATTTTGTCCTTGTATTGTGGTATCATTCTGGTCAATGGCAGGATGCTACTCAGGGCTAGGGTCATACCTGCCTGGGCTACATGATCTGAGAGCTCCTTCATGTCTCTTTTCATGTAGTCCAGGGAGGTATACCTCAGGTCATTCACACCAACATGGACAATGACAAAGTTATATTTTTACTTGTTGTGGAGTGACCTAAGTGCTTGCATTATGTGGTGGATCCTGGCACCCGACAGGCAGCTGGCAGTAACTTTCTCCTTGTTTAGCCTGGTGAGTGGGACATCAGTGTGCCTGACTATAGAGTCACCTATGACTAGTGTATTGGGTACATTGTTTTGCCTTATGGGCTGAGGTTGAGTGGCACACTGATTTTGTGGGCTTTGTGTCATTTGGGTAGTGTTGTTGGGTGGTGGTTTCTTGCGTTTCAGGTTTGGAGGTCTCTGTTGTTTGGGCAGATTTTTATTGAGAGCCTCCATGAATGTAGGTCTGTGTTTTGTGTTACTATGTGTGGGTTTAGGTGGTGTAGGTTTTGATGGACTATGTGTTGAGTGTGGTGTGGTGCAGGTGTTTACCTTCTCCTCTTGACTGTCTAGTACAGTCTTGGCTGGAGAGAGCTTGGCTTCCAGTTTGGCTATATAAGTGCATCTCTCACAGGTTGTAGTGTTGGGTGGTAGGAGGAGAGGGTTGTCAGTGTACATGAGGCAATTGCTACATTGCCCCAAGATGCCCAGATTCATCAGGTGGGCAAAGGAAACTACTGGGAGCTGACCCTTAGACATGCCTGGATAGGTGCTTATTAATTTAAGTACTAAAAACTGTTTTCCTCCTAACAAGTGAGGAAAGTTGAGTGCTGCAGTAATTTGTAGATTATTTAGTGCTTGCAATAAATTTTGAACACGTGCTGAGCACAAGGAAAACGTTTTGAGTGCTAAAACTAGAAAACTGGCTAGTTCTAAGGGAAAATTAGAAGACCAGACTTTCTGGCACTGGGAATAGTTCAACCCTAGTTGAACAGTACTGTGCGATGTGCAAAACCGTGCAAACACGGCTTTATAAACAGAAAGATGAAAGGGATAGAAATACTCCAAAATGGCCAGTAAAATTACACATTCTGAGCTGAAACCACTCTTCCCACAACAGATAGGCTTCTCAAAGCTCACCACTCTCACTGATGAACAAAGAAGCTTCCTTCTATCTTTGTAAGGTCTGGGCAACACAGAAACTACAAAACAGTCCAGGATTCAGCAAAAGCTGAAAACCAGACTCTACTGGTTATAGAAAGGTGGGAAACAAGTAGATATAGGATTTTTTTTTTTCAAAAATTAAAACAGATGCAGTAAAACAAACACTTTTAAAGCAGAAAAATGGCTATCACACTTGAGTGTATAGCCCTCAACAGTTCTTCTTCTTCTCTTTCAGATGTTCCAGTTAAGCGGATCATCTGTTTCCATTTCTTCGTGTCCTCTGCATCTTGCACCAACCACCTGCATCTCCTCTCACCACATCCATAAACCTTATCTTAGGCCTTCCTCATTTCCTCTTACCTGGCAGCTTCATCCTTAGCATCCTTTTCCCAATATACCCAGCATCCCTCCTCAGCACATGTCCAAACCAACGTAATCTCGCCTTGTTGACTTTGTCTCCAAACTGTCCAACCTGAGCTGACCCTCTAATATACTGATTCCTAACCCTGTCCATCCTTGTCACACCCAGTGCAAATCTTAATATCTTTAACTCTGCCACTTCCAGCTCTGACTCCTGCCTTTTTGTCAGTGCCACAGTCTCCAACCCATATAACATAGCTGATCTCACTACCCTCTTGTAGACCTTCCCTTTCACTCCTACTGGTACCCGTCTGTCGCAAATCACTCCTGACATGCTTCTCCACCAATTCCACCCTGCCTGTGCTCTCTTCTTCACCTCTCTTCCACACTCACCATTACTCTGAACTGTTGATCCCAAGTACTTAAACTCATCCACTTTCACCAGCTGTACTCCCTGCATCCTCACCATTCCTCTATCCTCCCTCTCATTCACACACATATATTCGGTCTTAGTCCTGCTGACCCTCATTCCTCTCCTCTCTAGAGCATATCTGCACCTCTCCAGGGTCTCCTCAACCTGGTCCCTACTATCACTACAGATCACACTGTCATCTGCAAACATCATAGTCTATGGGGCCTCCTGTCTGATCTCATCTGTCAACCTGTCCATCACCGTTGCAAATAAGAAAGGGCTCAGAGCTGATCCTTGCTGTAATCCTGCCTCCACCTTAAATGCATCTGTCACTCCCACTGCAGACCTCACCACTGTCACACTACCCTCGTACATATCCTGTACCACTCTTACATACTTCTGTGCCACTCCCGACTTCCTCATACAATACCACAACTCCTCTCTAGGCACCTTATCATATACTTTCTCCAAGTCTACAAAGACACAATGCAACTCCTTCTGACCTCTGTACTTCTCCATCAACACTCTCAGAGCAAACATCGCATCTGTAGAGCTCTTTCCTGGCATGAAACCATACTGCTGATTACTAATCATCACCTCCCTTCTTAACCTTGCTTCCACTACTCTTTCCCATAACTTCAAGCTGTGACTGATCAGTTTTATCCTTCTGTAGTTACTACAGCTCTGCACATCACCCTTATTCTTAAAAATAGGTGCCAAAACACTTTTTCTTCACGCCTCAGGCATCCTCTGATTTTCCAAGATTTCTTTAAACAATCTGATTAAAAACTCTACTGCCATTTCTCCTAAGCACTTCCATGCTTCCACTCGTATGTCATCTGGACCAACAGCCTTTCCATTCTTCATCCTCTTCATAGCTGTCCTTACTTCCTCCTTGCTAATCTGTTTCACTTCCTGATTCACTATTCCCACATCATCCAACCTTCTTTCTCTTTCATTCTCTTCATTCATCAACCCCTCAAAGTACTATTTCCATCTGCTCAACACACTCTCCACACTTGTGAGTACATTTCCCTCATTATCCTTTATCACACTTACCTGCTGCACATCATTCCCAGCTCGGTCCTTCTGTCTAGCCAATCGATATAGGTCCTTTTCTCCCTCTTTAGTGTCCAACCTTTCATACAACTCTCCATATGCCTTATCCTTAGCCTTTGCTACCTCTCTCTTTGCCATGCTTCTCATCTCCTTATACTCATGTATACTTTCTTCATCTCTCTGACAATCCCACTTCTTCAGCTGAAAAATGCTTAAAAATTATCAAAGTGCAAACAGTACCAGAATTCAAAAAACAGTTCAAATAAGTTGCAAAGTTAATAAAAAATGCTCAGAATAGTGCGGCTAGCAAAAATAACCAATAAAAAGCAAAACAGAGGTACTTAATCCACTCAAAGTCTCCCTTTTCTCTCTCTGCTGCTCTAGAACTCTGCAGGACACCCAGGCAGGATCTTGGTGAGATAATACAAGCGCAAAAAACGTGCAAACACAGGTTTTTAAACAGAAAGATGAAAGGGATAGAAATAGCCCAAAATGGCCAATAAAACTACAGATTCTGAGCTGAAACCACTCCTCTAGTGACAGATTGGCTGCTTAAAGCTCACCACTCTCACTGATGAACAGAGAAGCTTCCTTCTATCTTAGTAAGATCTGGGTAACACAGAAACAACAAAACACCCCAGAATTTAGCAAAATCTGAAAACCGGACTCTATGTGCATTTGTACAATGGGACTGCAGAGTGTGTAGCAGTAAGTTTAGTGTCTTTTTCTTTTTAGTGCGACCTCAGAGTTTGTATATATAAGTAGCGGGGGGGTGCAGGGGGGCTTGCCCATCTGCTTATATGTAGGTTAGGTGGGTTTGATTTGTATTTGTGTGTGTGTGTGTGTGTGTGCGTGTGTGCGTGTGTGTGTGTGTGTGTGTGTGTGTGTGTGTGTGTGTGTGTGTGTGTGTGTGTGTGTGTGTGTGTGTGTGCGTGTGTGTGTGTGTGTGTGTTGTGTGTGTTGTGTGCGTGTGTGCGTGTGTGTGTGTGTGTGTGTGTGTGTGTGTGTGTGTGTGTGTTTTGTTGATTGTTGTAGTGTGGGGAGGAAGGTGTATGTGTGTTTGCTTGTGTGGTGGAGGGAGTATTGTAAATCAGAGCATCACATACTGAAAGTACGATATTCTGAAGTTTCAGTATTGTGATGTTTGGTTTTATGGGATTTTGTGATTTTGTGGTTTCGGTACTTTCGTCTTGAATTACTGACATTCGCAATTTCAGTATTTTGAGATTGTAAAGTGAATTATATATATATATATATATATATATATATATATATTAAGGAGAAGACTGAAACGGTAAATTGGTGTCCCCAGGTGTAGGCTGACAGCAGGAACCAATAAAAAATGGAAACAGGTGAGGTAACTTTAGAATCAGAATCAGAATCACATTTATTGGCCAAGTATGCAGGCATACAAGGAATCTGACTCCAGGTTTAGTGACTCTCCTTCTCAACTATAGCGAGCATCATCTGCTCTCGTGGAGCCTTATTCTACGTCCCTTTGCTTTTACTCTGATAGTAAATCTATCACAGGAATCCTAAACTTATGAATATCTTTCTAAAATTTAATATTATATTGTAGAGAACAAATGTATCCTATCTGTTAGTTAATATGTATGTCAAAGTCTCTTCTATGGAAATTGTGTCTCAAAAGTCTGTCCTTAAAACTATGTTTTGTAAAAAAATTGTTTTCTTTGAGCTTTTCTCCCTAGGCCTCCACTGAAAATGGACTTGTAATCCAGTTGGACATTCCCGGTCAACAAATGTAAAATGAATAAAATAAAGAAAATAAATAATAAATAAATGACATACATGCAACTATTAAGAACAAGACAAAAAAGTAAATATACATATACATATACATACAAGGTGCAAAGTGCAACTTAACGCAAGAAATACTGAAATAAATTCTGAAAGAAACAAGTATTAACAACAACAACAACAACAACAACTGCAGAATCCTCGGAGTCTTGGGAAAAAGAATTTATTGCAAAGATGAACAGTTTTATCTCCAAATAATACATGATGTCTTAAATTACTCTGAGACAAAAAAGCATGAAGTCTTTGTAATAAAGTCAAGTCATCCATTTCTATCCATTTTTTTCACACTAAGTTCTACATAGGCTCAGAAGTAAGTACTAGGCTAGCTGCCTTTGAATGCCATTTTAAGCCTAGCCAATTTCCCTTTTTTGTTCTTGAAATAACCAGTCCCATTTGATTATTGATTGGCCTTAACCATCCCATGTCGATAATTATATATTACACCTAATGAGAGTAAGTAGTATCATATGACAGATACTTTTAGTGGACTCATGCATGGGATAAAGCATTTAGTAGCTACCTCTGAACATTAGTAGTACAGAGGGCAGTCCTGGGATAAATCTTCTGTTTCACATTCACAGATCTAAGTTGCACTTGAAAATGGACAGGGTTGTTCTTTGTTTTATGTTGATGGGGAGTATGTTCCACAAAAGCACTATCTCCCGTGAGATAAATCTCGCCCTTTTTTAATTTCTCCAATGTTTCTAATACCTTGATGGGAATGGACCCCATTCCTAAGTCAAAGTACGATTAAAGTTCAGGAAATTAGTATTGTTTCACTCTGTGATGTCAGACAAAAGTGCTCTTCGCAGCACCCACAATGTGCCCAGTAATGACCCCTTCTGTAATTCATACAGAGTTATGTGTATTGGTAGCTTATTTAAATATGATGGTGGATTCATTTTTATAAGACCCATTGCTCCTACTACAATTGGAACTATCTGGTATCCTTCTTCTACATTGCTCTTGTTTCTGCTTGCAGATCCTGATATTTTATAACCTTGTGTCTCTCTGTACGCAGGACACTGTAATCACTGGGTGTGGTGATTTCAATGATCAATGCTGCTCTTGTCTTCTTTTCTTGGACTACTATATCCAGTTTTCTAGCCTCTATCTTTTGAACTGTTGGCAATGGATGATCCCATGTGATGAAGACTTGATCATTTTCTATGATGCTTTGTGACTCATGTTTCCAGTGCTTCTCAGCCACTTCAGAACCATAATGTTTGCACAATCTCCAGTGCAACAGTCTCGCCACACTATTGTGCCTTTCAGTGTACAGGCCCTCTGCCGTTAGTATGTCACAACCAGCAACGAGGTGTGCGACTGTTTCCAGTTCGGTTTTATAAAACCTACATTTATCTGTTTCTCCCACATGTTCAATGGACTTTGTAAACCAGTGTGTACGTAGACCACTGTCTTGGGCTGCCAATATTAACCTTTCATCAGATGGTTTAAATTCACCTCTCCTTAACAATTCCTGTGTTCGTTCCTGACCAACATGAGGTTCTTCCAGAAGTTTTCTATACTTCCCACTATATTTATGATTTTTCCACATTTCTTGCCTTTTCATTTAGTCCTTCACCTTATATTCTTTCTTTTGTTTTTTTTGCACGTTCAGTTGCTGTCTGATTTTTATCTACTTCTGGTTTGATTTCCATTCCTGCTTAACGGCGATATGCTTCTGCTAGGTTAAGCATAGACGTCATCTTGATTTGTTCTCATGTTTCAAAATTTTCACTATGTTTGGGTCTCTTGAAGTCGGCAGATATGTTGAAGTCCCACAATTGCAGATCTGTACAGGTAATCAATTTCAAGGAGACCCATCCCTCCTTCGGAACGGGGAATATATAATCTTGGTATATACTGATTTTTATAGATCATCTGGTCAGCATGAAGCATCCTTCTTGTTTTAATATCTAATCTATCCAGCACGTTTTGGGGCCAATCAATCACTCCAAAACTGTAAGTTAGGACAGGCTAGCAAATTGGTTTATAGCTTGGATTTTGTTCCTGGACGTCAATGCTATCTTCAGGATTAATTTAAGTCTTCTAAAGTACTCCTTACTAAGTTTTATATGCATTTTTTTGTGTTTTATTGCTGATCCTTCATCAATTCCCAAGTATTTATACACTCCCTCTTGCTCAAGTTCTTTTATATCACATTTTTGTCCCAAACTGATGTTTTTCTGGTGCTGGAGTTTTCCTGCTTTAAAGGTTGCTTTTGCACATTTATCAAGACCAAATGACATTCTAATATCATCTAAAAAGGTTTTAACAAACTGCAGCTGTGTTTTCAGTTCCTTGTCTGATGATCCCTGCAATCCATTCTATTGATGTTGCAAAAGATCACTAGACCAAGTATTTCTGATGCCATTTGGCTTGCTGATGTGCAGTAAATCCATCAGAAATGACTCAGAGGATGCCTTGTATGCCAGACACAGGCTGCCTCTTAGCAGTCTGTAGGATATTGAGTATAGAGACAGGACTTTGAGTTGGTCCATGTATGACAAGTTATTTAGGCCTTGTATCCTTTTAGCAAAGTACCTTTGCGGGTACTCCAGTTGTTGTATATGTCAGGACAGATACATGCCAAAGGGGGAATTATATTCAATGATTGGCCTAATGAGGGATGAGTAAAGGTGGACAATGGGATTAGATCTAGATACAATCCCTTTGTTTATAAGCGGTGCAGTATAGAAGGACCTTCTTACAGCAATAGACATGTTGGTTAAAAGTTAGGTCACTATCCACATAAGTTCCCAAATCCTGAACAGTTGGGTCAGCTCTTAGGGGCCTATTGTCAATGTGGTAATTTTCTGGATAGAAGACATCCTAAAGGATACAATAATGCATTTTTTGACATTAAGTTTCAGTCCATAATTTTGGCACCAGTTATTTATTTGAGACAAACTTTCCAGAAGGATGATTAAGTAATTTGGGAATTCAATGACTGCTCCTAGCTTGCAGTCATCTGCAAACGTAGTCAGCCAGAGCCCTTTGGTATTGGATTTTACTTCAGAAAAGTAGATACCAAATAGAAGAGGTCCCTGCAAAGAACCTGGAGGAGACCACTGGTGACTGGTCTCTTGTGGAGGTAACTTTCTATTTTGATTATCTGCATCCTGTCTGTGAGCCAGTTGGCAACTCAGTGGGTGAAATATGGGATTATTCCCAGTTTATTTAGCTTTTCTACTATGCCTGAGTGGGGAATTATGCCAAAATCTTTGGCCCAGGTTGAGGTATGAGGCATGTACCATTTTGCTTTTATTCGTTGCTTTGGTGACCTTTTCAAAAAATCCTCCAGGTTGAGAAAACATGAACTGCCCTTGATGAATACAAACTGAGACAGGTTCAGGGTTTGGAGGTTCCCAATTTCCTGACTGATTAATTACATGGCTTTGCATACGGGGCTGGTCAGATTTATGGGTCTGTAATTGCCTTGGTTTGTGGAAGGTCCTCCCTTATACAGGGAAATGACAGCAGCTGTTCTCCATTCATTTGGTACAAAACTTGTATGGAGGCTGAGGCTGAACAGTGTTGTTAGGGGTGTGGCTGAGACTGAACAGTGTTGTTAGGGGTGTGGCTAAATTGTGCTTCATGCTATTTAAGCTGCATCCAGGGATATTGTTAGGACCCATCAATGCAGTATTTTTAGCTGTTGATAGCACTTTTAGGACTTGGTCTTGTGCAATAGCTGGAAACTTTGAACAACCACATGGAAACATGTCTGAACAACCACAGCCTGTTCTGCAGTTTTGACTAAGGCCAGGGTCACACTGGTGAATTTGGCTGGACCAATGTTAGTACATCTCATTTTCCAAAAGCCTTAGATATCTTTGTCTAACAGACAGCAGAAGAGATTAGCCTGATGAGTGTAATATGTAAAGCTATGGAGCGTATCATCATGGACCTGATTAACAAAGATATAGGAAATCTCCAGACTCTAGACCCCACGCAATTTAGCTTTGAGAAAGGGAGATCATGCCTGCTCAACCTGGTTGACTTCTTTGAGTCAGTCACCAGGGCTGTAGATGAAGGTAAGGCAGTGCATACAGCCTACCTCGATATGGCCAAGGCCTTTGATACCATTCCTCACTCAGGAATTATTGATAAACTCACCAAACTAGGCATCAACCCCTATATCACTAGGTGGGTTGCAAATTGGCTCACAGATAGAACACACAGTGTGAAAGTAGTGAACTCCAAGTCAGACTGCTGACAAGTCACAAGTGGGGTCCCACAGGGATCGGTCTTGGGTCCTCTGCAGTTCAGCAACTACTTCTCAAAGTCCAGGCCAACACAAAGGGACTCTAGCTGAACAAGTTCAAAGACAACTGCAAACTGGGAGCCATTATTAACTTTCCAAGTGATGCAGACATCCTACAGAAAGGCCTCACTGAGACCAATGACTGGTGTCGAAACCATGGACTTAATCTTAACGCTAAAAAAACGCGTTGTCGTCCCCTTTGGTAAAAAACTCAGTTCCCACTAATTACCACATCAATGGGAGCAAACTTGAACACTGAAGGTGTTATAAGAGATCTGGGGATGCAGGTTGCCAGCAACCTCTCCTTCGACCACGAAATTGCCACTGTGGTCAGAAAGTCCTTTTATGTGGCACATCTCATTACCAAGGGCTTTGCATTCAGGAAGAAAGAGTCATTGTCTCTCTCTACACTTCCCTCATTAGACCAATCATCGAGTATAATGCCCATTTGGCATGTACCTCACTAGACACCTGAAATAGCTGGATAGGCCACAGAAGTACCTCATGAAGAGGATCATAGGTATTAAACACATGTCCTACATGGACAGCCTCAAAAGACTCCAGCTATTCTGTGTCTCATATTACCTACTTAGAGGTGATATCTGCTGACTTACAAAGCCATGTCTGACCCAGCTCTGTTAGAAATGCTACATCTAAAGAAATCCCAATCCCTCCACACCACATGCTCCAGAGACCTCAACTTCATTACCACAATCAACAGAACATGGTGGAGGGACAGGTTCCTCACCCAGAGACTGCCCATGCTCTGGAATAGACTTCCCATACATGTCAAGCAGAGCACCTCGCTGTCCCTCTTCAAGAGAAATCTTGATGAGTGGATGGGTAATAGAAAGTTCACCCCTGGGATCACTCCAGTGGTTCTACTTGATAGAGGCACTAGGAAATAACGTCATGCGGCACAATCCCGGGGCACTTCTATGGGCTAGGCTTGTAAAGGCTCCAGAGCAGGAAATTTCAAAACTCAATCAAGTAGGCTGGAATGTAGAATGATTTTCAACTCTCACACTTTACATCCTAGGAGGATGAATTTGGATGGTGGCTTTACAAATTGAATGTTTGTTTGTTTGGTTGTATTTAATATATTTAAATACTGATATGTATCAATTTCTAGTTAAATTGTTGTTTGGAGTTATTTATTTAGTTCAGTATAATAAGTAATATTTAATATTCAATATTTATTACTTAGTTTAGTAGTATAAATCAAAAATGTTTGTGGTACATTAATACTGTTTCAAGAGAATTTCTATGCATTAACACTTTAAATGCTTGAATTTACAGCCAATTTATGGCTAATGAGTTAATTGATGTGACTATATATATATATATATATATATCTATATATATATATATATATATATATATATATATATAGGATGTTTATGTATGATTAACTGTTCCACTGAAGGCGAATTGCCGAGGTACCAGAACATGAAATTAAATGGAAAAATATTCATCCTAGTGTCTGATGTTTCCTTCTTACTGGATTTGGTGTTTTTCTTGAGACTCCTTGCACATCCCCAGGTGAGATCACAGGATAATGTTCACTCAGATTCCTCCAATAATACATGAGAAAGTTGCTTGCTCTCTGCCTGATGTCTGTAAGAGAGATTTCAGACATGGAGCCCTACCAAAGTGCCCCTCTTAAGGAAAAAAATATTTAATGGCATATTGGTTCTGCCTTTTCAGACTGGCCTCTTATGATGTAGATCTTTTTGCAGGTTTACACTGGTGGTGTCTCTCAAGTCTGAATTCAGCTTCTAAACCTTTAGGTCAGTTTATCAGATTAGTAAAGCTGGCTTATGCTTTAAGTATATACAGAATATCAAACATCTGACCTGAATAAGTGCTGTTGTCGGACTTCAGAAGTGTCAGTAGAGTTACGGACCTTAAATGCTGATGACAGAATGGTCATACAACCTAAAGGAAAGCTCTATCTAACAATCATGTGGATCACAGAAGCAGCTAAAAATGGAACTGAAGACATTACTGAAAACTCTCTCTACACAGCGATGACTATTTCTGAGGTGCAGTGATGGAGATGCCTTATGTGTTAGCAGAGATAGAAATATGTCATAAGCAAAACCGTGCAGACTACCTTTATCAAGCATTAATTAGCAAGTAAAGGTCACTATGAACAACTTTGCTTGTGGGATAATTATGCAGTGAAAAAACAAGTGATACTTTAACAATGTGCTTCCTCTGCCCTGTATGTGAGACATGGAGATTTTAATGAGTCAAGGGTGATCCAGACAATATGCACTGTGTGAGTGGTATTCATTTAAATCTATCCATCATGGGTTTGGTATTCATATAAATCTGTGAAGTTTGTGAATAGTATTCATTTAAATCTACACACTATGGGAGTTGTGTTAATTTAAATCCAAGTACTGTGGGAGTGGTATTCATTTAAATCTATGCAGTGTGGGAATGGTACTGTGGAGCTTGTTGCAATGGGACAGGACATAGCTGAAGAAGAGACTTTGTGTGGAGACAATACCTGACTTAGTGCAAACTAGAGCTCTTGCACAGTGGGCACAAGTACGGAAGCCAAGATATTTAGAAAAGTGTTTGATGTTGGTAAAAAGAGTAAAGACCCAGGTGTGGTCTTTAGGGGATGATGTTTTTTGTGTGCAGCATGAACAAACTTAACTATTTGAAAATTTTCCGAAAGAACTGTTGAGTTGGGTGTCAGCATATCAGCATATAGCAAGCAGGTAAGACCCAGGGCTGGAGAAATTTTAAAGTTGTCACACTTGGTCTTCTGTTAGAATGACACACAATCTATTGACATCAATCAACCAACCAACAGTGCAAATTCTAATGTATAACTTTACAACCCAGGGATGAGCCAAAATCTAATGAATTTGGGGGGGGGGGCAGTGGTCTTTTCATCATCTTCCTCCTGTATTAGTAATCAATATTTCAGCTGCACACCGGATACAAAAGGCTATATCTGCCATCCCTATACACTGCACTTCCACATGCTGTTAAACACAGATGATTATTGGCATTGCCCACCTTCTTTTTAGAAAAAACTGTCTGGCTTGCCAAATGTTAAGGTTTCCATAATACATTGTTTGCCATCACTAAATGCACAGAGACATAAAATTATTGTCATGGCAAGAAGCATTTTTGGTCAAAATAATATGGAGAACTGCTGAGATTCTACAAAATGAGAATCTAACATGGCAGACTATGAAGACTAACTTAAGTATTTTAAATAAATTACTGATCAGCTTAGATGGCATCTTATGGAGTATTCTTCCAATCCTTATCCATACACTCTAAATTGACAGATAAATAACACAATTCTCATCTAGTGCCTGCTCAGATAGTTACATTTTGAAATGTTCTCAGAACTCCTGAACAGATTTTCATGATTTCACCTGTAATTTTCTTTTACACAAGCAATGCTGTATTTAGTACAGAACGTGTAACAAATGCAAGGAAAAAAATACAATGTCAGACTGTCTATGTTTTTAACTACTTCTCCCAGGCAATGTTCCATAATGTTTCTTTGTCTATAACAAGGTAGAACTTTGTCTCATTATCTAAACCTGCAGCCCAGCTGCAATACCACATCTCACAGAGCCCAAGTATATTCTCTGTCCTAGCTTGCTTAGAAATAATGTCTGAAATAATTATACTAGAGAACATCCATTCTGACACTTATGTTTTAAGTATTTCTATATATGTAAACATCCACAACCACCATTGAATCTATGACCAGAAAGTATAGGCACAATATTATACAGCTGTCAATTGATAACTCTTCATCTAGAAATGACCCTCAAAGAAACAAGGCTGTGATAGCCATCAGGTCCCCAGTTCACTTCCATTATGGCCTGCAAATTCTTTCCCCTGCAATTATCTGTGCATAGAATGCATGATAACATGGGTGCATTATACCAGGAGTTTGTCTGTCTGCAGACTTATCCATCAAATGGATCCTTTGTGAATTAACTGAACAGGTTCTAGGATGCCTTGCTGATACTCAGAGGACAAAATGGTTGAAAACACAACCATATTTCTGTTATTTAAAAATATTATTCTTTGCCCCCTCCCACATTCTCACCATAGAGGGCTGCACCATCTGCACTCTTGTAGTTTTATAATCAACTTTAGTGCTGCAGCCTATTGAGGTAGGATGAATCCCAATTACAGTGACCCTTATCCTATAGCCAGATTTTCAATTTCTTTGTTGTTAATCTCAGTTTACCCACACTGATTTTAGCTCTATTCTATTCCTGGCCAGCTGTGCCTCCAGATCACATATCCATTGAAGCATAATGCAGAAAAAGACAAACCATTAAAGGGTTTTCACCAGTATTAAATTAAATTCTTAGTGTTGTACCATGGCATGTGGAGCACAAAGTGATGAATAGCATTTGTGTCCTATCTGTAAATATTTTTGGCCTCTGCTTTACTGTAAAAAAATGAAAAACCTGCACTTTCCCTATGCTCATACCACTGAAGGCAAAGATAGAACTTTAACTTCAGTAACAAAAGCATAAGGAAATATTGAGATCTGTCTATAGACTTTAATGGCTGTACCACTGTACATGTGCTGAGAATTTTTTCTTCAATAAACATCTTTATTAAATTATCATGTATGACATAGGCAATCTTACATTTATATAAATGAAAAACAAACAACAGTGACACTACTTTACTTGCAAGCATTATACATCACAGGCACCATTGAAACAACTGTAGTTGCAAACAGTATACATCACTTATAATCTATCCAGTCATTGTCAGTTAAGCATTATATGGCTCATATGTGTGCAGAGATTTGTCCATTAAAGTATACATATGTAACTCATGCTATCCTTAAGGTGATTTACTGACAGAAACACTAAATTTGGTTGGGTCAGGTTTTAACATGAAGCTCTTTATTAAACCCCCCCCCCAAAAAAAAAAAACCGTGAAGTGACAATTATAGAAGTACATTGCAGCACTTAAGTCACCAGATGCTGTGATGCACCAATGTCAGCAAAATGCTTTAATTACTGAAATAGCCACAGCTAGTGTCTGTAGTTTCATGTATAACAAGAAACATAAAATAATAAAATATTAAGAAATGCAGCAGAAACTGGGATAGTGTGGAGCCATAACACACAGATACTGTAATCCAAGCAAAATTAGGGGTGATAACTTTATTTAAAAAACATAAGTGATGTACAAAAAACCCATAAAGAAGACAAAAATCAGCAAAACTAAAATGTTGCTAATGTCAAAGGAGAATGAAAACATTTATAAAATAACCAAAAAGCAGTACATTTGACTGAAAAATTCAGTACGCAGCTTATAATTAAAGAGCATCACGAGAACATAGTATTACCTCTAACTAGACTAATACAGAAAAATTTCCAAAAATGTTTACATATGCTAACAATACAGCAGTCCTGAGCACAGCCATAACTATGGTGGAGTGAAGGGAGTAGTTGTCCCTGGCACAAGTTGTTAGGTTTAGTGAAGCCACAAAGATGTAACAGCTTCATAAATGAATGCTGATTTTTGCTCCTCAAATTGAACAATTTGAAATTCAGGGGAGTGCTGCCTTTAAGACCTTGAGGATACTGAGAAGAGCACTCTTGGAAAGCACCTTAAATTGAAGCAACACTAATTTCATGAACTTTAATTGTGCCCTGATTTAGGAATGGTGCCCAGTGTTGTCACAATATAAAAATTCCTAGGATATCCAAAATGGCTGCACATTGAGTAGCAGTTTAATTCTAGCTCTCCCAGCATAAAAACAGAAACTCAGCAGAGAAAGCCAATAGACTTTTGTATTTCTGGGGAAATTTCAGTGACTGCCTAGTAAGTGCACTACCTGGATGCCAGGAAAGAAGAAACACAGAGGGCCTAAAGGAAAATCAGCTACAAAAAATGTAACAGCAAAAATCAGTATTCATTTACAAAGCTGTTACAGCTTCATAAGGTGAAGTCCCAAGACTGGAAAACCTCCCTTATCAGCCTCAACAAAAAGTTGAGATCCTTCATCAAATCCTCCAAAGCTAGCTATGAAAACAGAATTGTAGCAGATAGTAAAGACAGCCATAAGGCCTTCTATAGTTATGTAAGGAATCTCCACGCCACTACCCAGATTTGCTCTGAGCTACTGCACAATGGTACCTCCTATACCGAGCCAACAGATATTGCCAATATACTGGCTGACAAATTCAGTGCCAACTTTACCCCTCTCCCCCCCTATCAGAGGACCAATCACAATACCAGTAGATTGCCAGGCACCCAGTATTACTGTTGCATAGGTTAAAACAGCACTGTGCAAGGCCAAGAATACAGCTTCTATGGGACCTGACAATATACCATGGCCTTAAGCTCAATGCCAAAAAATGTGTCGTCATCCCCTTTGGGAAATACCCAGTTCCCATGAATTGCCACATCGATGGTAGTCCACTGAACACAGAAGGTGTTATATGAGATCTGGGAACACAGGTTGACAGTAACCTCTCTTTTGACCACCACATTGCCACTGCGGTCGGAAAATCCTTCTATGTGGCACATCTCATTACTATGGGTTTTGCATCCAGGAAAAAAAGAGGTCATTGTCCCCCTCTACTCTTCACTCATTAGGCCAATCATTGAGTACAATGCCCCATTTGGCATGCACCTTACTAGACACCTGCAACAACTGGAGAGGCCACAAAAGTACCTCACAAAGAGTATTCTAGGCCTTGAACACTTGTCTTATATGGACAGACTCAAAAAGCTCCAACTATTCTCTGTCTCATATCGCCTACTTAGAGGCGATCTCTGCTTGACTTACAAAGCTATGTCTGACCCAGCTCTGTTAGAAATGTTACATCTAAAGAAATCCCAATCCCTCCGCACTACATGCTCCAGAGACCTCAACCTCATTACCACAATCAACAGAACATGCTGGAGGGACAGGTTCATAACAGAGACTGCCCATGCTATGGAATAGACTTCCCATACATGTCAAGCAGAGCACCTCACTGGCCCTCTTCAAGAGAAATCTTGATGAGTGGATGAGAAATAGAAAATACACCCCGGGGATTACTCCAGTGGCTCTACTCGACAGAGGCACTGGGCACTAAGATCGGGTGGCATGATGCCAGGGTAATCTTACAGGCTAGGCTTGTAAAGTCTCCAGGGCCATTAACCTAGTACACAGCTATGACCCTATAAACTTATGAAAAGGTGAGCAAAAAACACTGACTGGGAAAAGTACTGCAGCTGTTCAGCAAAAAGTAGTGCAAGCTCCAGATATGACTTCTAGTAACCTAGAGGGAAGCATAAGACAACTGCACACAGACCTGGTTAAAATAAATGAACCACTGATAGAGTATATCAGCTCAAACAACAAAAGGTTGGAAAAAAATGGAAGAAGCTTTAAACAGATATTCAGATGAGGTGATAAAACTGCAACAATCAGAGGTCAAAATGAAAAAAAAGCTGGCTGAATATGAGACTGCTCAATAAGAATTGCTTAAAAAAACAGAATTATATGACAGAGCACATAGGGAAAACCTGGGATTCTGAGCTGTACCAGAGAAGCTGGAAAGAATACACTGTATTAATTTTATGAAAGGACAACTAAGCAACTGGACTGGTATTCCACAGCAGGAGTTGTAAATCGAAAGGGCACATCATGTGTATGCTCCAAACCTGGCTATGAGAAAGCAACCTAGACCTTTAATAGTAAAGATGCAATCCTACCAGCAGAAGGAATTGATTCTGACAAAACTGTAGCAGAAGGGCAAACTACTAAATTTGAGAGACAGCAGAGTATCTGTGGAGAATGATTACTCATAGTACACCAGGCAGAAGGCGAGTAAATGTATTCCATTATACAGGGAATGTTGAAAAGCAGGTGTGAGATTCAAACTGTTGTATCCAGCTATCTTCAAAATATTCTTCCCTTGAGGGACAAAATCATTTTTTGATAAAGTACATGCTAAGGAGAAAATAAAGTTTGTCCAAGAAAAAATGAGCTGTGAAACAGAAGGAGATTCTGCTTCTTGTTCTTCTGGTAATAAGGACAACAGAGAGACTGTGCCAGTGAAACCTTTTCCCATGTTTCAATGGAAAATTCTGGAAAAAAAGAAAGGGTCAAGAGAGTTAACTAGAAGAATTGAGAGTAAATTGGAAATTAAGCAGAGACAGGATTTGGGAGATGGAGATGAACAGGAATAAAACCAGCAACTTGAAAATTGACAAACATGGGATTATAAAGCAATAATTATGTTTGTGAAATATGACAGAACAAGAAAATCTGGAACTATTAGACTTTTTTGGACTTTGTTGGACTTGTGGGTGACTCTAATGTATATGCCCTACTTCATGTCATTAATGTTCATAAAAATAGTTAGAGGAGGAGAAGAGAAGGGAGAAGGTTAACTGTAAGTAAAACAACATTTTTTCTTAATAGTACTATTTTTATAGTGTATGAATGTAGGGACTCAAATGTAACAAAAATCTGGTTAAAAGAGCATGACAGAAAAATAATTAATGTGCTTTTTCTCATTTTTGCATGGAAGAATGACTGGATTAAGGCCCTTAGCTTGATCTAGTAACAAAAGAAAGGAAGTAAATGAAAAAAAAAACCTGAATATTATAAGGCTTTTTTGTTTAGTAACAATTCTGCATCTGGTCATCATGCCACTATGGAGACAATCTGATAAAGAGAAATTGGTTAGAAAAAAAGAGAGAAATTGGCTAGTAGATAACTTTTCTGAAAGCATTTAGGTATTTTCCTAACTGGGAGAGCTATAAAGATAAGACAAAACCAGATAGCACTTAGTAGAAGCACAGACTGCATCATACATCTTAGCATGGATAACCTTTCTTTTAGGTTAACTCAAGTTTGTGAGTATGGCTGTCAGTTTAGGATATGTGTTCCTATTAGGAGGGCAAAACTTCAATATTTGAAGATGTACATAGTTTTGTGTGTTAGCATTAAGTTAATAGGGTTTAGGGGGTATTGGGGTGTGTTTGCTTTTTGTTTGAGGTCTTTCAATAGAACAAGAAGTTTTGTAAGATATGACATAGGCTCAAATGGTTATGACAAGAAATAACTGTGTAAAAGTTCAACATCCCAAGCAGTGCTGAAACTAGACATTTAACAAAAAAGCTGTTATACATAAAAGATGGGATTAATAGCTTTTTAATAGCGTGATACTTTCTGTAATATCTTAAATGTCAATGGTCTCACAGACAAATAAAAAAAGGAAGAGTAGTGAACTATATTAAAAAATGTAGCTATGCTACAGGAGACATACTTGGAAAGAACTGAACATGTGAATTTAATAAAGAGAGGTTTTCAGGATGGTTATTCAGCAGAATACCTGAAGCAATGGAAAGAGGAGTACTTATATTAATTGCAAGCAGAGCTCCAGTAGTGATAAAAGAGAATAAAAAAGATAATAATGGTAGATTTGTAGTACTAAGGGGCTACTGAAAATGGAGGAGGATTACATTGGCATGTATTTATATTCCACATAAAACTGTTATAATGGAGCTTAGGAAAATGCTGGGAGAAATAATCAGCTTTCAGCAAGGAATATTACTTATAGGTGGGGACTGGAATTTGATTTGCAGCAATGAAGATATGTCTGGGGGACACAGAAAGGAAAGTATAACAAAGGAGGGTAGACTTTTGAAGAAATTTATAAAACTATTTGGCATGGAAGATGTGAGTTCACTGTTATGAGTTTGGAATGAATTTACATATTATTCCTCAAGATACAAAAACTTGGGTAGGCTAGACAGAATTTGCATTTCACAGAAACATTTGCATTTTATTGAAGTTCTTGATACTCACCCAATAACTATTTCATATCATGTGCCAATAATAACTAAGATAATAACACAGGGTTGTGAAATAAAAATGGGACACTGTCACTTTCCCACCTATTTGTTGAAAAGAGAGGAATTTAAGGAATGGGTAGTGGAAATTAATGAGGAGCTATTAGAGAAGATGGAAGTTTCTTCTGAAAATATAGATAGGAAGTTGGATAAAATTAAAGTGGAGTTTAAAAATAGGGTGGAATTAAAAGAAAGGGAGATATGGTTAAGAAGTAACAAGAATTATTTAGAGGAAATGGAAAATGTTAAAGTATTGCAGAAGAGGGGGAATCTCACAGAACAAGAAGAGCAGCAACTGCAGAATGCAAAACAGAATATAAAGGATTACCTCGATAATATGCATGAGTTTAGAAAAATTGCAGTTAAGCAACTGTTTTTTGATAATAACTTTAGAGCACAAAAATTTTTAGCACAACGACTCTAGCAACATAAAGTAGAAAGTGATGTCACCAAGCTTAGGCAGCCTATAATAAGGAAGGTAACAAGAGATCATGTAAGGGTATTAGAAATATTTCAGAAATTCTATGCAAGTCTGTATAAAGCAAAGAAATATGGAAATCAAGAAAAGATACAAATGGAAATGTATATGGAAGAATGAACTATGCCAAAGTTAGAGGTAAATGAGGCACAATTACTAACAGTTAGAATAGGAGTAGATGAGATAAAAATGGTGATGTATAACCAATCTACAGGAAAGTCTCCAGGAATAGATGACATTCCTGTGGAAGTTTGGAAGCTAGGAGGAAAAAAACTGATACAGATCTGGAAGGTTTTGTTTAACAATATTTTAAGAGGAGGAGAATTACCATTATCCTGGAAGAAAGCAGTGGTAGCTGTAATACCTAAAGAGGGCAAAGATCCATCAGGTCCAGCTTCATACAGGGCCATTTCAAAACTAAAACACGATTCCAAAGTGTTTATGTTTCTAATGGCTAATACAATGGCAAAAGTGATGCCAAAATTGATAGATATGGATCAGTGTGGTATTGTGGAGGGGAGGCAAACATTTGACAACATTAACAGAACACTGATGATCCAGAGGGAAGCAGAATCTAAGAAAATACCACTGTTGTTACTGGGTCTTGATGTTGAGATAGAGTCAGCTGGAACTTAATGAGCAGGGCAATGGAAGCATTTGCATTCCCTGATAAAATTATAAGGTTGATTAGGAGGATATATGAGGGATCAGAGGTGAAAAAGTGGGTAGGGTCCTCCCTCATAATTTCTGCTTGAGCAGAGGAACCAGGCAGGGGTGTCCTCTTTCCCCTTTGTTATTTGCATTATATTTAGAACCACTGGCAAAGAAAAAAGGAACTCAGTATGGTAGTCAAGAAAAGATGGCTCTATTTGCAGATGATATTATTTTATACTTGACAAAACCAGAAAAGGACATTACAGTGTTGTGGCACATTTTGAGACAGTATCACATCTTTTTAGGATACAAAATTAACGAAGCTAAAACAAAGGCAATAGCGGTAAATTATGTATGCACACAAATCGGTTCAGCAATATCCATGTTTATGGGGACATGATACAATGAATTATTTAGGAGTATGGATTAAAAATTGTTCTGGTGTGGCAGATAAGGATATATGGGAAGAGACTAAACAATAGATAATACAAAATTTGAGAAATTGAATGTTTTGTTATATGGATATGGATAGTAAAATACAAGCAGTTAAAATGTTTTTAGTCCCTTTAGTCTTTTACATAGGTCAGTCATATTTTTATCAACCAGAGAAGTTGTGCAATTAATGAACAGCTGAAGGATTTTATCTGGGAGAGGAAGAGGCAAGAGTCAAGTGGGATAAGTTGATTATTCCAATATAAAAAGGTGAATTGAGATTACCCAATTTGAAGGGGTATTTAAGGGCTATACAGTTAAGGCTCCTATAAATAGCATAATCAGAAACCTATAATTCATAGTGGAAAGGGATGATGAAATGGGGGAAGCTCAAGACACAAGGATAGACTGGGATTTTGTATGGAGATCTTTAGGGAGAATAACAACAATCATACAGAATATTATATTCATAAAGTAGAAGAAAGTATTCTAAGAACTAAGCCAACACAAGAATGAAGGAAGGAGATTCTGCTGAAAGGGATGACTGCAATTAGGGATACAGAGAATAGGCAAGAGGAGGCTGGACTTTATTGGGGGAAACTGGCAAAGAAACCAAGGTATTGGAAGTAAATAACTAGAGATGGAAAGGCAATAGAATGGGAAGAAGCCAAGAATTTATTTGGACTGCAGGTTAGAGATTGCCTTCCCTATCAAGGACTGATATCAGAGTATAGACAAAGTGAAATAATTGGGGATCATAACTGAAAAAGCAGCACTGGTAGTGTTTTTAGTAGAATTTAGAATAGAAGCCTCCATTAGTAAAGGAATAATTAACAGAGCATATAAAATATTGTATGATAACTAAAAGAATTGATCAGAGGAGGTTTGAAAGGATTGGGAAGAGAGATTGGATAAGCAATTCACAAAGAAACATTGGGGGGATATATGTATGTCTACCAAATGTGCAACAAAATCTAGAAGATTTAGAATTTTCAACTGGAAATGTTTACATGGATATTTTTATACCCTAAATAGACTCCAGATAATTTTTCCTCAGGTAGACAGCAAATGTTGGAGGTGTGATGGGGAAGAAAGAAGTAATTGGGAAGACATTTTTGGGAGTGTAATGAGCTGGCAGACTTTAAAGATTACCTGCAGACTACTCTGTTGGAGATACTAGGTGAGCAATTGCATTGGTGTAACTAGGGAAATGATTTTTCTGAGCTATGAGACAGAATGGGAAATGCCTAGACATAGTAAGGCCTTGCTGAGTCTAATTATGGTGGCTGCCAAAAATGCAGTTACTAGAAAATGGAAATCAAAGTTTAAACTAGCTGTACTAGAAATAGTGAATATAGTAACAGACATAAAACAACTGGAATTGGGATCTTTGAAAAAGGGTAGGGGAAAATTACATAGGAAAAATGGGAACTGTGGTAACAATACATACAGGGGAGGAATGAAGTTTAAAAGAAGGCAGGACTATGTAATGTTTGACTGACAATGATTGGGTAGATAATAAATTACGTATAATGTTTGCAGCCAGGATTATATCAATATGCTTTGTGATGTAAAATGCTTGCAGCTGGGATTATGACAATATAGTTTGTTTTCATTTATATACATGTATGATTGCCTAGGGCATTAGTGATAATTTAGTAAAGGTGTTTCTTGTTTAAAAAATATAAAAATCCCTAAGTATTTGTAGAAATTAAAAAAAGACAGAAACAATGAACAAGTCTGATGAGCTATAAAGATGACATGCAAGGAAATGATTACTGTGAAGCTAAATTGTAACTAAGACCTGTTTAAGTAGTGTGGCCTGAAAGGAGGCCTATGTTAGGGTGGAAGAAAGGAGATGTAGAAGAAATGTCTACATAAATAAGCAGATTAATTGCTTTAGTGAGTTAGAGGGAATTGAGAACATGCATTGAAAATATTTATATTAATATAAATATTTAACTTATTGGCCACTAAGGCTAAACAAGCCATTTCCATAGATCTGCTCCTCTCCAGACTTCAATATTGCCTCCCTTTAACTGCACTTCTCTGTACACAGAATACTGCACTCATTCAATCAGCCATTAATTATGCACTTAAATTCATATACCTAGCATCACTGTACTACTCTCAACTCAAACACCTGGCTATCTGTTACATCTAGACCTGCTTTATTGTGCAGTACACTCATTCACAAAATATTAAATGCAGGCAGGTTATAAACTGTAGCCTCTGAGACACATACCTGTTCCTATGGTTTCAAAGAAGAAATTATTTCTTTTAACTAAGAGATGAGGAAGGTGGGTCGGGCGAGGGATTGAAACAGGATGTTAATGGCTGGAGCAGGAAGGAGGGAGCTTGTTGTGCACCTGGCCATCTGGTTGGTGTACCAGTAGAAGGAATGGAGGAGCAAGTGGATTGAGTACGGTTCAAGTTTTTTTTTCTCTTCCCCTGAATAACTGAGGAGGTGAGTCAGTAGTTCATGGGACCGGCACAGGGCGCTGCTTAAGCCAGCTATGCTACTGCATGCAGAGATCATCTGTTCATAGAAAGTAAATGCAAGTGTCATAGAGACATGAACAAACACAATGGGATAATAGTTTTTAGGTTCCACTCTACAGGTGATTCTAAAATATGCAGGTTTAATCTTTTTATACTACCATAGGATAACAAGAACAATTTAAGTATAATTATTCTCCCACGCCCCCCTCACACCCTGGAGGCCATTGCTGAGCTTATCTGTTAAATTGTTTTGTATTTTTTAATTACTATTTTTTTCTATTTTTGATATAAAATAGTTTCTCTGCCTAATGTTTTAAACTTGTTGTAATATATGAAATTGTTGCTAAAGTATTTTACATCCAAAATATAAGTTATGATAATAGCTACACACATATTCAGATGTGCCTAGAGATATTCAAACTCATGCACATAGACACAATAAAGCACACACATTTAGAAAAACAGACAGATAGTCTCATACATATATACATAAATAGAAACACGCACGCACACACATGCACGCGCGTGCGCATACACACACACACACACACACACACACACACACACACACACACACACACACACACACACACACACACACACACAAAAAACCTCTTTGTTGAGGGAGCACATCCACATATATCTCCTTGTGAGCAGATAAATAAAAACATAGAATGCAAAGAATTGCAATTCCCCTGTCTGTACTGTCCCCGGTTTTGCTGCTTAGTGATTATTGATTTTTGAGTATATTTCTGAGGATAAAAGTCAGTCAGTAAAAGAGTTTCATAGTTTTTGCTGTCTAATGATTTCGTACTGATGGATTGCCTGCTGCATTCAATGCTGTCGCTATTTTTCTCACTTGCTCTTGTATACATTGTCTCATATGCAAGCAGGCATGCATTCACACACACCCGCATACAGGCACGTGTGTGAGTGCTTCTTTTTTTTATTTTTTTTACTTTTTCTTTTAAATTTACACTCACTAAACAGCAAAACATTGTTTAATAAACATAAAAATGGTGGCTGCTTGCTTTTTTTTTCAGTGTCCAAGCTTCACGACAGCTTAATATGATGCTGTGAAGTGGGCATTATCTGCTTTTCAGTGGGCATTACCTGTATGTTAACACCCTGCTGGAGAATGTGCATTTTCCAGTCAGGATTTAATGAACAGTTTGCCCATTCTCTAAGCATTAATAATGCATCTTCTTTTTCTTTCGGCTGTTCCTATTAGGGGTCGCCACAGCAGATCATCCGTTAACATTTATTCCTGTCCTCTGCAGCTTGCTCTGTCACACCAACCACCTGCATGTCCTCTCTCACCACATCCATAAACCTTATCTTAGACCTTCCTCTTTTCTTCTTACCTGACAGCTTCATCCTTAGCATCCTTTTCCCAATATACCCAGCATCCCTCCTCAGCACATGCCCAAACCAACGCAATCTCGCCTCTCTGGCTTTGTCTCCAAACCGTCCAACCTGGGCTGACCCTCTAATATACTTATTCCTAATCCTGTCTACCCTCATCACACTCAGTGCAAATCTTAACATCTTTATCTCTACCACATCCAGCTCTGACTCCTGCCTTTTTGTCAATGCCACTGTCTCCAACCCATATAGCATAGCTGGTCTCACTATCCTCTTGTAGACCTTCTTTTTCACTCTTACTGGTACTCGTCTGTCACAAATCACTCCTAACACTCTTCTCCATGCACTCCACCCTGCCTGTATTCTCTTCTTCACCTCTCTTCCACATTCGCCATTACTCTGAATTGTTGATCCCAAGTATTTAAACTCATCCACCTTCGCCAACTCTACTCCCTGCATCCTCACCATTCCTATATCCTCCCTCTCATTCAAACACATATATTCTGTCTTAGTCCTGCTGACCTTTATTTCTCTCTTCTCTAGAGCATATCTCCACCTCTCCAAGGTCTCCTCAACCTGTTCCCTACTCTCACTATATATCACAATGTCATCTGCAAGCATTAATAATGTATGCTTTCTTGTAAAATGTTGTTTAGTCTTTTACTTATTCACTGTCACACATTGGTTAATATTTTGTACATGCAACCTTTCTCACATACCTTAACTATCGTTATTGTGTTTCTTCTTTGTATTCCTAAGCACATTTCTTACTTGTTATTGTCTTTGCTTTGAGGTCTGGGTCATAACTGAAAAGGGTCCCTGTACCAGTTTACTTACATGGTTAACAAAGTATAAACAAAATAAAAATAAAAGTCATATAGGGGCAGGAAAACTGACATCAGGATCTTAAATGTAAATTGAAATTGAACAGTTAGCAACACTTGGCCATGCAGCACAGGTGTAATATGTTGGTAGCCTGGAAGTAGAGTGCTGTAGTAGCTGTAAAAGATTTGATGTAGTGTTAGGGATCCCTGGGTAAAGGGCATTATAATAATCAAGGCAGGAGCCAATCACAGCACAAATAACTACAGGTGATCCTGTTGAGGCATTAGTCACTTGATTCCAGAGATATTATGGAGATGGAAACTACTTTACCACTGTTGACACATGGCCCTAAATGTCAGCCAGTTATTCAGGACCATGCCAAAGTCATGCACCTTAGAAAAAAAAACTCAGATCTTTTGCTGTCATAGTGAAGTTTCCCAAATGATCAGGCAGGATTCCTGGTTTTCACTCAGGCAGCCCAGGATCAACTCTCAGTAGGGGGGAATGGATTTAGTCTGGCAGTTAGCACTGAGGATTAAAGTAATGAGCTATTAATCAGCTACTTCCTGCAGTATGTAGTTTGATTCAGTCAGCCTTCATTTGCTTACTGTGTAACATTGATCAAGTCACTTAACAAGATAGTGTTTTATGGCAATTGGGAATTCGAGCTAAGCACCTTAATGCTCTTTTGGACTTCATGCCTAGTAACTACCTATGAACCATCTTATAAGGAAGGAAAGAAGAGAGTGGTAAAGTCTGACGATGCTCTGAAATGAGCATGAATGGCCCTTGTCCTTAGTCTTGCATGTATTCAGGTTCGCCATATTAACAGACAGACATTTGTGACTGGCATTCACATTATACACAAAGAAATACACATTACAAATTTGATCCTGAGCGAAAGAGATAAATCTGGTGATGGGTGTCATTGGCATAGTGTTTGATTGAAAGTAGTGCTGTTAGATTTGTGGTGGCTGATTCACGATGACAGAAAATGACATCACAGTTTTCAGTCACACATTGAGTTTTGACATGGTCAGCAGTTATTGGTTGATGTCAGTCTGGTTACTGAGAGTGGTCACTGCAGTGGCGGAAATGTCCCTTTCTCCTAAAGTAATCTAACAGTTGATTGTAAACACAGGGGAAGCTAGCATCATGGCATAGAAGGATTAAGCCATGGTTGCACCCAAGAAAACAGTTTGAATAGCAAGCTGAGGAACTGAAGGAAGCAGTCCGGGAGGAATGAGACTGTGCAACTAATATCATTTCGGCCGTCCAGTGTGGACAGTGGCATTAAGATTTTGGAGTAAGCATTCTACCTGCTAGAGCACAAGAACCAGCTCATTCAGAAACAGAAAGGGACACACCTTCCTTCCATCCACCAATCAATGCATATGCACTATAAACTTTGACCCTTGACCTATGCCCTCTTGAATGTTTCCACAGATTCCCTCTCCACAACCCTTTCTGGTAGTCTGGTTCTTGGGTCCACAACCCTTTCTGCAAAGAAGTACTTTCTCATATCCAGAAATGAGTTGGTCTGTACACCACAGCTATAGTTGGCTCATTTGATGTCAAGTGCCACTGTTCAATCTGGTGCCCCTCAAAACTAAGATGAGAAGCAAAAACAAAAGTTACTTTCTGATCTGATGCTTCTTCTTACTTTAAGGAGGAGTGCCAGGTCCTAACATACACATGCTCCACTGTCGCAAAATTAAAAAAAAAAAAAACAGTTCTACCAATTATGTCCCTTAACACCTTGCGTCTGGGGTAGCTGCCACTTTGCCTCACCCTAGCTACACTTCTGGTGTACAGGTGTACACCCATAGCATATTTACTTCTGTCTTCTGGGCTCTGTATTGATGAGCTCTGCCTCCATCTTTGATTCTGTCTCCCACCTCATTATCATTTCCTGTGAAATCCCTTACCCTTGTGTTTGTCCTTCTGTTCTTACCTTTCTCTGCACTGAAACCAACAACGGCATAATCAATATTTTCTAATGGTGTCTTTAACCTCTCTACCTTAGTTAGGACCATGCCCAGAATTCTGTCCTTTTTAATTCAGTCCTGTACCAGTTGGATGAACCCCTCTTGGTCCAAGACCTTAGTCATATCCTGCTCCCTCTTTTCCATAAATCATGGAATCTCCTAGTATCATAATACAGTATCATAGTAGAATACTAGGCTAATAAGGGTATTTTAAGCCATGCCATGCTGTCTGGTAATATTAGATAGGTATCAGCCCCATACGTTCTGGGGGGGTATATTAGACTTAGGTATGAGTGGTCATGCATTTCATTCACAAGCTTCCTCTCTCTAATAGATACATAGGTGCCAGACCAGGGGTATATTTATGGTTCCCCATCCACTGATCCAAGTTTCACTTGAATGAGTGCAGCAATGAATTCTGCTTTACATGGATAAAAAGCCTATTTCAGAGAAAGGGAGCCTCTGAGACACATACCTGTCCCTCCAGCATGTCCTATTTATGGTACAGACAAGGTATAGGCCCCTGGATAAGGTGTTCCTGATGCTATTTCTTTTGTGGATATGCAACATGTCCATTACTGCTGGATCAAAGGACGCTTTATAGCCCAGGCATAGCTTGTCACTCAGCAGCCTGTAGGAGACCAAGTATAAGAACAAGGTTTTGCTGCAGTATGCACAGGACTAGTTTTCTACACCATGTATTCTTTTTGTGAGGAACCTTTTAGGATACATATGCTGGGTTAGGTGCATACAAAATAGGACACTGTACTTAATGACTGGTGTTATGAGGGCAAAGTACAAAGAAATAGTGACATTTTTGGACCTAGTAGCCATACTCTTGCTTATAAATTATGTGACATACGATGATTTCCTCACTCGGGCAGACACATTGATTTATTTATTTTATGTATTTAACATTTGTTAACCGGGAAAGTCCAACTTGGAACAAAGCCAATTTTCAGTGGAGGCCCAGGGAGAAACACTCCAGGCGCATGTCTTTGTAACGTGGGAGGAAACAGAAGCACCCGGAGGAAACCCACATGAATGCAGAGAGAATATGCAGACTCCACACAGAAGGCACTCCGGCTGAGAATCGAACTGGAGAACCTCTTGCTGTGAGGTGACAACTGCTACCACTGTACACATGATGATCAAAGTTGCTGTCTACATGTGTTCACAAATCTCTGACTACTTGGTCTGCTATTAGGGGTGTATTATTAGTAACGTAGTAATTTGCAGGGGTGGCCTTCTTTCTGAAAGTTGCTATTATGCACTTTTTTGGCATTGGGTTTTAGACTGTGGTTCTGGCACCAGTTATTAGTCTGCTCCAGGGCTTGTTGGACAGTATTTGTGTCCTGGGAGGATTCAGTGACTGCACCTAATTTGCAATCATCTGTGAACTTGGTCAGCCAGAAGCCTTTAACATTTGCCTTGACTTCAGAGAAGTAGATGGCAAACAGGAGTGGCCCCTGCACTCAGCCTTGAGATGCTCTACTAGTGACCGGCCTTTTTGTGGTGGTAGACTCTTCTATTTTAACTTCTTAGATCCTATTTGTGAGCAGCTGGCTATCCAGTGAGTGATGTCTGGGTTTATACCTAACTTGCTGAGCTTGTCTACAATGCCTGAGTGGGGTGTTATGTCAAATGCCTTGGACAGGTTAAAGTAGACAGTATGCACCATTTTGCCCTTGTCCATTGCCTTCTCAAAGAAGACCACCATGTTGAGTAGGTATGATTTGCCCCTGACAACTCTAAACTGAGTTGAGTCCAAGGTTTGAGGGTTTGTTATGTCTTCGTTTAACAGATCCATGATTATTCTTTCCATGGCTTTACATATTAGACTAGTCAAATTTATGGGTTGATAGCTCCTGGGTCCATGGATAGTCTGCCCTTGTGTAGTGGGATAACCATTGCAGTCCTCCATTCATTTAGAACAAAGCCTGTTGGGAGGCTGTGGGTAAATAGTGATTCTTGTGGGCCTGATAGTTCATTTTTCATGCTATTAATGAGGCATCCTGGGATATTACTGGGGCCCATTAATGCAGTGGTCTTGGCCTTGGAGAGTGTCTTGAAGACCTGTTTCCTCATGATAGTTGGGGGAGTTATGGTTATGGGTATTTCCTGAGGTGTGTCTGGGGAAAAGGTAGGTATAATCAGCCAGTAGATTTGCTATATCTTCTGGCTCACTAATGTCAGCACCATTTACAATTTACAATTAGTTCCACATATTATTGTGCATTGCCTTGGTGGCTGCAGAAATTGCTGAAGAAATCTTTGTGATTGCCCTTGGCCTGAGAGTATATTTTTCCCCTCAGATTTAGCATTGGTAGACTTGATTACTCCCCTAAGATGCATGTTAAGATTGATGACAGAGTTGCTCAAATCTTTGGACATTTCCATGCCTAGTTTTTGCCATATTTTTTTTCCTTTTGTAATAGAACCTATTGATGTTGAGATTCCACCAGGCTGTCTTGTTTTTTGCATTCATCCTGCACTTGTTTTGGGTAGGTTCAGCTGTCTCTGCAGCTGTTTTTATGATTGCACAGGGTTTCTTTGAACAATTCCACATAGGAAGCTGCTTTCTCAGGGTTTGGGAGGGCTTGACATTTTTCCAGGGTGACACTTAATAGTAGAAAGTTTGCCTTAGAATAATTTGTGAAAGCTCGAAGTTATCAGGAGTCCCTGGTTTTATTTTTATTTCAAACAAAATAGCTTTATGGTCTGACCTGACCAGTTAGATCATTATACTAGGGAGCATACAATGTTCTCCCATTATCCCATGCTTGTGAGGTCCAAGTCAAAGATGTTAATGCCACTAGTTGGTGTATGGACTAGCTGGTCCAGAGTCTTAATGTTTATAAAGTCCAGGAATCCCTTTGCCTGCATGTTATGGGTTATGTAAGATTGCCAATTTAGAGTGGGGTAGTTAAAGTTGCCCATGAATATGGTATTGGGTTGAATGGAGAGTGTCCCAAGTACATTTAAGTGTATATTATGGGTTTCATGGGGTATGGAAGGGCACTTATAGCTTGCAAGGATATGATATTGGATGTAGAGAAGCTCAAGCACATCATACTGACTGACCAGCCTTGAGGTGAGTTTTTATGTAAATAGAGATACCTCCACCTTTTTCCCCCTCATGTGCATTAAGTGATCTAAATGTATGGAATGCATTATATGCACTGCCAATGTGCTCTCTATGGCTTTAAACCAAATCTCAGTAACTGCACTGAGCAATAACACTTTTAGATTTTCTTAGGTTGGTTTTGCTATGTCAGACGATTTATCAGCTTGGCAATGCCTAAAAAGGCACTATGGTGGAGGACAAGGTTTTAGCCAAAATATGAAAGCTTAGAGGGGAGAGCTGTATACCATCCTTGGCAAAGCAACGTGGTCTGTCAGTCATATCCTCCCCAGCTAACAAATAATGTACTCCCTTTGAATGACACCAAAAACTAAGCCAGTTATTAAAGTCAAGTTTCTGTTTATACTGTGGTATCATCCTTGGAGAACGTAAACTGTCACTCAGTGCTAGGCTGATACAGGCCTGGGACACATAGTCAGAGAGCTCCATCATGTCTCTCTTCATATGGTCCAGAGGGGTATGTCCCAGGATGTCCATGTTTACTATGACTGAGTCATACTGGTACTTCTGGTTAAACAGTTTAAGTGCGTGCATGATCTGATGGATCCTGGCCCCCAATAAGCAACTGGCTGTGACTTTCTCCTTACTCAGTCTAGTGAGTGGGACATCTGTGGGTCTCACAATGGAAACTCCCATGACCAAAATATTGGGTTGTGTAGTGATTTGCTTTAGGGACTTAGAAGATGAGGTGCAAATGTATTTGTTGTGGAGATGCAAATGTATTTGGTGTGATAGGTCTTGTTTTAACAGATTGCTTTTGAGGTTGCTGGGGATGCTTATTGTGGGTACAACATCTGGGAGGCCTTTGGGGTTTAGGTAGATTATATTTAAGAGCCTCATCATATGTGGGCCTATGCGTGTGGTTCATATTATGTCTAGTGAGTGAATTATGTGTGTTACTGGCAACCTGTTTGGTACTAAAAGTGCTTGTATGTGAGAGCCTTGCCTTCAGTGACGTTGTGTAGCTACATCTCTAATACACTGCATCAGTTTGGCTATTTATTTATTGACATTTGATTACTAGGAAAGTCCCAGTGGGTATAAGCCCATTTTCAGTGGAGGCCAGTGGCGTCTGGTGACTTCAAATTAAAGGGGGGCTGCAGGAGACAGCTGAATAGGTGGGGTCAATGGGAAGGGGTGTGACCAACTAGAAAGGGGTGGAGCTATGCTCAAAACCACAACTGGAACTTTAATTAAATAAATACGCTGCCCTGGGTGCCAAACCATCATTTCGAAAGTCCAATCAAGACAAAATGAAGTGTAGAAGAAAAAAATATTTCAATGCATTGGCTGCATGACAACTTACTTAATATCTAGATGGAAACACAAAGGTTGTGATGCATGAAAAAATAAATTACTTTTTAAATACATTACTGAAATGCCAGTCAGAATCAAGTATAAAAAAACAAAACAAGCAACACTCAACTCAAACCACTTCTCCTTGCACTGCAATTCTAATTATAATTTATATTCAGCTTTATAAAATTACCAAGTAACATGCTGAAAGTAGCAATCTCTGTGTGATACCCCCACTTGTAAAAATGTTTCTTATCCAAAAAAGACCTGCTGCCTGACAACAACTATCTACTTGTTTTATGGGAAAGACATAATCAATGTAAAAAATGAACAGCAAACAAGAAACAAGCTCAAGATAAACTGCTTAAAGGATTACTGCACAAGTTATGGACCACACATGATAGATTGGCATTCTGTTTAGTTTATGGGTAAAGCCTGCAAAGATGACTGCAAGTCTCTAACAAATGCAATGAGCTTCTGAAAATACTGTAATCCTGTCCTTTATTACAAATACTGTCATATGCATTTCAATACCTAAGGTTTATACGTTATCTAGTTATGTAAATATTCTCTGCATGGCAACAACGAAAAGGCTTTTAATGTTGGCAATTCTTTAACAGTAATATTATTAAAGCTTACTTGCATCTTACAATCTCCGACAAGCTTACCTGATGGTCATTAAAGCATTGCTACTTAAACATAGAGCAACAGGGCACTGCGACAGCATGCATTTTCTGAATAATAAAAAGCATAAATCAACAGTATAAAAATATGACAGAAAACCAGAACATTCTACAAAATCAAGGACAGATGAAAAGCCACGGTTGTACTTGTGGTCTACCTTGGATGGGGGAATACTCTGCACACTTACACTGAATAATTGCTCCTTGCCTTGCTTGGACACATCCAGAGCCACTACAATGGGGAGTGGGGTGCAACAAGTATGTCACAATTTGAAATGTCTTTGGCTGACAGTGATGGCTCTGACACTCATACCTCTCAACTTCAGAGCAAGAAATCTGGACAAAGCCATGCATAGAACTAGAAGTGGGACACAGGCCCAAAAATAAGGACACTTTTTAAATATTGCTCTTATAAACTTAGAAAGTAGTAGGTCTTGCATTAGTATGAATTTTCTGAAGGGTATGAAATCTGAAACTCAAATGTCTGCCATTATTTTCTAACTTCACTCTTTAATGATTTGCCACTAATTTGCCAGAAAAATGCAATTTTATGAAAAATAAACCAAAAATGTGATGCAAAAATATAAAATTGTCACACAATACAGCTGGGAACCTGTCAAAGAAGGGACACCTTTTTAATATTAGTACTGTTAACTTGAGCGGCTGACAAAATAAGAGCATCTAGATGCATTTCTGAAATAAAAGTAATCTATAACTCTGATCATTACAGCTATTTATAATTGGAAACCCTCCGCATTTTCTTCCAAAATTGCCATTTTGCAGATGGATTATTTGGGGGAGAGCAACATTTTGGGGACAGTTGAGAGGTTTGGATATTTCTAATTCTATAAAGCGATTTATTTGCATGTACCTCTCAACCTCTTAATGCAGGAAATCTGGACAAGGCCAAATATATTGGGGGAACATACAAACGTACTAAAAATTGCTGTTGTATAAACTTAAGACAGTTAATAGAATAACAGGTTTTGCTTTAGCATGCATTTTTCTGAAGGTTATGATGTCTGAAACTCAATGTCTGTCATTATTTAGTGACGTCATTCCTAAATGATTTGCCAGAAAACCACTAATTTTATGAGGAACAAACCAAAAATAAGAAAAAAAAATCTATTCACTCTGCAAAAATCTGGACAGTTGAGAGGTATAGTTCAGCTGGGGCCATCTTTGAGTTTGCTGCCCTTCCCCCCTCACAAAATCATGGTCGAATGGAGCCTCCCCCCTGCAGCCATTCCAATGTCTCATTCCTTGGTTATTTCACCCCATTTACTATAAACACTGCAATGTGCATACTGCTTTACTTCTGCGATGATTTGGATTTCATTTGAAAGTTTTATTTTGCATTTTACAGCACAAACTTTAATAAATATCTGCTAAACAAAGCATCGCAGTCTCACAATGAAAATAGACTTAGCATTAAAACTTCTCTGCCCTTGAAATTCACATTCATTAAAACAGCATTGAAACCCACATTCAAAGAAAATACATTTTGCCAGTGGCAGATAAAGATAAACTTTGGGCTGTTTTCAAAATCATAGACCCCTTGTACACAAAACATACACGTGCTCTTTGATACACCTTCCTGATTGTATTAAATTATATTCCTTGTACAATACAGTACAGTTGTTAGAGGGCATTTTAAATTTATTGTTTTGAACATTTTTCCAGTAAACAATGGAACAAAATGCATGCACCATTAATGACAAAACTGCCCAATTCAGAACATTTCCATCATAAAAAAGTCTGCTCAAACTTCTACAGTCCACCAGTATCAGTAAATATGCACACTCTGAAGAAATAAAAGTCATCTAAATAATTCCACATTAAAGAAATCTGTAACTAATGAAGAGGTTGCTGCTAGCAAACAACTTTATATGTCATTGTTTCATCTATAAATAAAGTGCCTGTTGCCCTTGAGGAATAAATTACCTATGTTGCATTAAAAAATAATAAGCTAGCAATATCGCAATAGGGAATGTATGGCAAACTGATAACAGGCTCATAGTTACTAGGTATCTTCTCCAAAAAGGACTGCAGCATCCACCCACTTTACAATATCAGCAATGTATCTACCTACTGTGGGAGTAGAACCCACAGCCTTCTGCATCAAAAGCAAGTACACTACCTGTTGTGCTATTAACAATGCAAAAAGACTCACTATAAGCAGCACTAAATTTTTGTTCCCCTGCAGCTCTCAGCTCCTTGTAAAATCTACTCGACACTCAGCTGTATCTCTGAACTCTGAAATCTGAAAAAAGCCAACATTTATGGGGGGGGGGGGGCAAAAGCCCAAAAACCAGGGACACATTTTAAACATTGCTTGTATAATTTTGGAAAGTTGCTAGAATAAAATGCTGTAGTACCACCATACATTTCACTGCCAAGTCTTGAACCCAGGGGACCTTTTGCAAAACAGTCAGAGCAACATATCACTATGCCAAATCATATGTTTTGTGAAAGAGAGGAAGACTGAAACTTAAATAGCTACCATTTAGTGAATTCAGTTCTCACCATAGCTGTCAACCTCTTAGCACAAAACACCTAAACAAAGCCAATAATGGGGGAATACACCCCCCAAACATATTCAGTGAATTCAGTTCTCACTATAGCTCTCAACCTTAGCACAAAAAACTTGGACGAAGCCAATAATGGGGGAATGCAGTCCCAAAAATAGGGACAAATTTCAAATATACATGTTATAAACTTAGAAAATTGCTAGAATAAAAGGTTTTGTGTTACCATGTACTTTCTGAAGAATATGAAGTCTGAAATTCAAATGCCTGTTATTTTTTATTTAACATTTGTTAACCAGGAAAGTCTGACTTGGAACAAACTCCAATTTTCAGCAGAACAGGGAGAAACACTCAAGGCACATGTTCTTTGCAAGATGGTAGGACATGCAGACTCCACACCAAAGGCACCCCAGCCAAGACTCAAACCAGAGAACCCGTAGTTGTTAGGCAACAATGCTACCAGTGCACCACAGCAGTACTGACTTTGCAAGTAAAAACAAACACAGAGAAACCACAGATTTTATGAAGAACAGAAGAAATATGAGGCAAACATCTGCAAATTGTTTGCAAATGGTGGTGGGTAGGGAATTCAGGCCCTTGCCACCTGCACTCAAGGTACACGCCTGAGTCTTCTCTACCCACCACCATGTGTTCTCTTTAGCCACCTGTATATAGCAACTGGGGCACGCGCGCGCACACACACACGCACACACACACACACACACACACACACACACACACACACACACACGCACACACACACGCACACACTCACACACACACACACACACACACACACACACACACACACACACACACACACACACACACACACACACACACACACACACACACCATCCAATATTCCGTTCCACACTGCAGCAGCTAATCCAGTCATTCCCCCTGAAAGCATGCTCCTTTGTAGTCCCAACTGCAGCAGCTAATCCAAGCTAACAGCTGATTTCCAAAGCTCCCCTGTAGTCTTCTCATCAGCCCACGCATGCTAACGGCTGGTTTCTGGCTTGGCTCTGTGAGAATAGGCTGGAGGCTCCAGCCTGCCGATGATGCAGTCCGGTTTCCTTCTCATCTGTGTGGTCATCACTGCACAGACCTCTGGGCTGGCAGGACGGAGATGCCTTTCTCCTGTTTCTGGACCGCCTAACCCAGTAGTCTGGAGTTCTGTGAGTACCAGGAACTCCAAGCACGCATGTGTGGAGTTCTGGGACTCACAATTTTTTTTTTAATTTTCTTGTACAGGTAGGGGTTCTTTCTTTTGTACAGGTGGGGGGATTTTCTTCTTGTACAGGTGGGGGGCTGCAGTCCTGCAGGCCTATAGCACGAGCCACCCCTGGTGGAGGCCTGAAGAGAAAAGCTCCAAATTATTAGAAAATATTTTAAGAACAATAATTTTACAACTTTCAAAAATAAAATAAAAACATCTGCAGTTTAAATAATTATAACAAATTACATATACTATAAAAACACTGGTTAAGAATTGCTGCAAGTTATAAGACAATCATTTAATATTTAGAAACATTTTAGATGGTTTGTAGGGAAATTAAAGGTAAACTAGTCTAATACAAACAGGAATTGCAATATGAAGTGAGGGAAAAACAGGCTTATGGTATATTTAGAGAAAAAGTCAGGGAAGAGAATTTGATAGAAGTAAGGAAGTAAGCGAAGAAGGGAGAGTAAGGAGTTATAAAGAAAAAAGGTACTTGTTCACATTTAGGGATATAGCTTTTCCTGGTGTTGAGCAAGAACAGACCAGATGTTAGATAGGAAGTCTTTCAGAACGGTTTTGAAAGATGGAAGGGAGAGTATTAACCTGATGCCTAAACTTGATAGACTTCTTTGAAGCAGTCGCCAAAGCCGTAGATGAGGGTAAGGTGGTTCACACAGCCTAGATCTCACCAAGGCTTTCGACACCATCCCCCACTCTGGAATTATAGATAAACTCACTAAACTAGGTATAAATCCCTATGTCACAAGATGGGTTGCCAACTGGCTCACTGACAGAGCCCACACTGTGAAAGTAACAGACTCCAAATCCAACTTCAGACCCGTGACAAGTGAAGTATCACAGGGTTCAGTCCTGGGTCCTCACCTGTTTGGTATCTACTTCTCCGAAGTACAGGTTAACACAGAAGGTCTTTGGCTAACAAAGTTCGCAGATGACTGCAAACTAGGAGCCATAATCAAAACTCCAAAAGATGTGGACATCCTACAAAAGGGCCTCGCTGAGGCAGATGCCTGGTGTCAAAGCCATGGCCTCAAGCTCAATGCCAAAAAGTGCATTGTCATCCCTTTTGATAAAAACTCTGACCCATGAACTACCACAAAGGCAGTAGTCTACTTAACACCGAAAGTGAGATAAGAGACCTTGGGACACAGGTGGACAGTAGTCTCTCCTTTGATAATCACATCACCACAGTAGTCAGGAAATCCTTCTATGTGACACACCTCATCACAAATGGTTTCTCATCCAGGAAAAAAGAGGTCATTGTTCCACTCTACTCGTCACTCATTAGGCCCATTATAGAGTACAACGTCCCTTTTGGTATGTACCTCACAAGACATCTACAACAACTGGAAAGGCCACAGAAATACCTCACAAAGAGGATTACCAGCCTCAAACAGATGCCCTACGCAGACCGTCTGAAAAAACTGCAGCTTTACTCCATCGCATATCACCTACTCAGAGGCAATCTCTGCCTAACACACAAAGCTATGTCAAACCCAGAGCTTTTGGACATGCTCCACTTAAAGAAATCCCAATCCCTACAAGCTACATGCTCTAGGGATCTAAACCTTGTCACCACAATAAACAGAACATGCTGGAGGGATAGATTCCTGTCCCAGAGACTTCCCATACTCTGGAACAAACTACCTATCTATATCAAACAAAGCTCCTCATTAGCACTCTTCAAGAAAAATCTTGATGATTGGATGGGAGATAGGAAATTCACCCCGGGGATCACTTCTGTGGCTCTGCTTGACAGTGGCACAGGAAAATAATTTTCTTGGGTCGTGAAAGCCAGGGTACCTGTTGGCTAGGCTTATATAGGTCCTAGGGCCAATAGCCTAGTACCTACCTATGAACTTATGAACCTATGGATACAGGTAAGGAGTTTCAGACCTTCTACAACTACAGACAATGCCCAGCAGATCTGATAGGTTTGTAGACAGGCAGGAGGTTCTTATCACTGGATCACAATAACTTGACTGGGAACACAGTTGTGGAGAATGTTTTTTAGTGCTGAATAAGCAGATGAATGCTGGATAATTTTATAGGTAGTTAGAAGATATGTATATGTTATTTGATGAGGCAGTTCTAATCAATTTAAGCTTTTTAATGCTATACAGTGGTGGGTTTTAAAAGGGTTATTTGCTGCAAATTTATCAAGTTCATTATAGCATCGTTTAAGTTTCAATGTTTGTGAAGCCTGGAGGTTAGTGAGGATGGAAGAGTCATAAAGAAGGGTTGAGAGGAGTTTAAGAATTAGATGGTTGTCAGTAAATATAAGACAATTGCTGCATTGCCTGAAAATGTCCATATTTACCAAACTAGCTGCAGAGATGGTAATAAAGTGGATGTCTATGGCAACAGATCCTTATTACATGATCTACAAGGGGAAGTTCTCTAAGACTAAACTCCTGGGGTGGTCCTTCTCAATGTGCAAATGTATTCTTGTTTGTGGAGCTAAGTACTGAGGAAATTTCAGGGGTGGTTTTATTGTAAGTATTTTATTTCTAATTGTCTGCATGTATACAGAGCACTGCTAAGCTCCACTATGTGTATAGCAGCTGAGAAAATTTAAAAAAATAGCAAAGGGTCCTCTGGCCAATCAGAAGCAACACACCTTTCCTTACTTCAAGCAATCGTGGATCAGAAAATGACTCGGGTCCTCTCTGCTCTTACTAGAGTGCAACCAAATTTACTCTATTTTGAGATTACAAAAGGTTAAAAAAGTGCAAGTTTTAACAATAAGCACAATCAATAATGCAGATAAAATACTAAACAGTGAAAAGCAATAAGTGCAGAACAGTAAAAATGGTACTTAGTCTTAAAAAGTGCAAAATATCAATCTAGTTTCTTAACAGCGTTATGCCCCCCACAACTCTAAGCTTATTCCTGTTATCACATACCTTTATTGTTTCTTACAGTCTCCCCTCCTCCTCACTTGATGTATCTGGGAGATGGATAGAGTGTGTCAGTCCATCACCTCTTCCCCATTTTCCTCTACTTTGACCACCAAGGTATTATCCTAGGTTCTGACCCTGCATTTTTCTTCTTCTCTCTAACCTCACATTTGATTTCCTAATTTACATAGATCCTTTGCCCATCTCCAACCTGCCCCTCTTTGTCACTCTTTTGCCCTGGTATTGCAAGTCTTGCTATAGCAGAGTCCTCCCAGCCACTAAGGTGGTAGAGGCATGGTATACTGGAAATTTCTATACTGTTATGAATGAGTGTCCACCCATTGCTAAACTTTGGCCATTCAGAGTGGGAGTAATTAATGACTTGAAATGGCAGCTGGGGGCATGATGTTCAAGAGAGGAGGAACACAGAAAAATAAATAAAATGGTGGGGTTTAGTAAATACAGCTCCCTACTCTGGGGTGTATAGGGCTCTGCATGCCACAAAATTATCTTGTTATTTATGCACTATGGATATGTTTTGCTCTCTTCTGTAATTAGCTGACAAAAATAGTTTCAACTGATAGTAGTTTTGATGACTTGTCACATGCTTTTATTTTCCATGATTTGTTGTTGGTAATGCTGATGTGAAAAACATGTTTAAGGTACTTACAATCAAGACTCATTTCATATATAACTAGGTTATACCTGTGTTGCACTTACACTGAATATTATTTATGTGGGACTGTATAAGACTAAACTAAAGAAAAAGGAGTGTTTTAGGGGACTGATTGTCATATGAAATGGAGTTCCAGGAGGCTCTGGAAACAGAGAAGAGTTTATTGCTACCATGAATCTAGTAGGGAAGCAGAAATAGATTTAGGCTTGAGGATAAAGTGAATCAGAGTTCCAATTAATTTTCTAAAAAATAAGTGGTCACAATATGGTGGTTTAATAGCTTATAAGTTGGATAAACACTGTAATGCTAACAGCATATCCAGCATAAAAAGTATTAAGGAATAAATCTAATCAGCTTTAATAAAAGTACTTGAAATATAGAGAGACTGGTAGTAGAAATTTGAGCAGCAATGGTAAGGGAGGGAAGTAAGGATGGTTTACTCAGTAGTGGGAATAAATACATGTTTGCCTAGGGTTGCTCATGTTTCTTGTGGGGGAGAGTGGTAAATAGAGTAGTTACCTTTAAATTTTATCTAACCATGCAGAGAAAGAGAAACAGAATTCCTGTCAGCAGTGTGACAGTGTGAAGTATTGCCAGCTATGCCAGGAGAAGTAGGGCAGTGGATGTGTAACATATGCCAGCACAGCTAGCTGGAGTTTTTGAAGAATTATATGTCATTTTTATATCAAACTGATTTGTACAGATGCGTGTGTTGAAAAATGTATTTGAAAAGCTGCTTGTGTTAAAAATGTACAAACAGTGGGTCCTGCTGGACAGAAAAAGAAGTATACCTGTATGCCAGACTGTATAGTTACTATTGAAATTAATATATTATAGCATAGCATACTGGAAGAGAAGAGGTTAAGCTGAGCCCCAACTCACATTTAGAAAAATATCCTGAAATTAAATTACTTAATTTAAGTCACAAAGATTGTATATCATAGGTCTCCATGCAGCCAGAGGCAAAAATTCTGTACTAGGAAGCCTTCTGTATTGTCCTTAGCGGTGAACTAATTGCTACCCTGGAAGGTTGGAAGTGTTGAAATAGTTTTATGGCTTCCAGATGCTATAACACATCTTAGCAAAACTCTGTGTGTATGGTAACACATATGTGCGAGGTTCTGGTTCAGTTTCTATTAAGGGGATAGTATGGAAACCAGAAGTCAGATAACCAGATGTATGTGATGTCATTCTGTAATCCAGCACTGTAATGATGTTTTAATATTAGATGAGACTGAAGTCTCAGAGCAGTCTATTTTTGGAACCTGACATAGAAGGATCTCTCACCCACTTCATCTTGCCTTGCTTTAGTAAGTAACCAGGGAATTGTACTTATTTAGATCAGTTAGGAAAATATAATGAGATTAGTTAAGTACTGTTTCTCTGTATCTGTGTGAGCCTGTTCATCTGTTTTAGTTTTAATATTTCCTGTGATTGAAACTCTGGTGTTTAGTGTAAATAGATATTTAGTATTTTCATGTTCTTTTATTATTTATTATTTAATGTATTTAAGCTTTTCACTGTGGCTGGTCTTTCAGAGAATATTTTAACCTTTGAGAGTACTTATATTTATTTGGTGACACTGTGGCCGCTCCTGAAAGCCTTGCTGTTTGGTTAATATTACCATTTGTATTAGTATTAATTTTACTCAGTTTAATTGGGTACCCTTGTAAAAGCTTAAGAGTAGCTAACTTTGGAGTGTCTGGAGGCAGTAACTACCTTATAGTCTGGGCAAAGGGTAGCAGAGCGAGGAAATCTATGCCAACCTTTCCCAGGTGTGTGTGCGTGTGTGTGTGTGTGTGTGTGTGTGTGTGTGTGTGTGTGTGTGTGTGTGTGTGTGTGTGTGTGTGTGTGTGTGTGTGTGTGTGTGTGTGTGTGTGTGTGTGTGGGTTCCTATTACGTTATCAAAAGATAACGTAATCGAATGCTCAGAACTTCAAAATGGATGCTTTTCGAAGATTGCATTGTGGGATCGCAGTACAGTGCAGATTGGGATCTTTGCCCTTTCCTCACTGTACTGCGATCTTGGAGTTGGAATATATATTTAGCAGTGGGTGTGGGGGGTGCAGCCCTCCACAATAAAAGCTTCAATATGTGGCTGTTCTGACATTTTGAGCATTCAATTACGTTATATTTCGATAACATAATATGAACCCTTGTGTGTGTGTGTGTGTGTGTGTGTGTGTGTGTGTGTGTGTGTGTGTGTGTGTGTGTGTGTGTGTGTGTGTGCAAATCAAATCTCAAAGAATGTGTGTGTCAGCTGCTTGGAGCAGGGACACAGAGCACTGGTTTCACAGACAGGGTGATGGAGGACTTAGCTTCGACACTCGGCTGAAGACTCAACTTCTGTGCCAGTGGGGAGTCTTATTGGGGGCCTGGAGAGAGAGAGAGAGAGAAACCCAGCCCTCAGACTGAGTTTGTTCCCTGTGTGCTCTTAAGGGAAATTTTGCTTGGTGCAGAGAGCTGCATTTGGAAATACTGTGTGTCATTTTTTGTTCCAAGTGAACATCTCTCACTGGTGAGAGTGGTGAGGATTCAAGCTCCTTGATTACTGGCCCAGAGGAGGGGACATCATTTCAAGTGGTGTTCAGTTTACTCTGTGGTGGTGGACTGGAAAGACACCTTATTTTGTTTTTATTAGTTGAACTTTGGGTATCGTTCCACCTATTTTCTGTTTTATTTGCACATGACTTGGTCCAAATCCAAGATATTCATCTTGGTACTTCATGATGGCAGGATATGGCATTTCCCATAATGCACCATGATTTATTTAATGAAGCATTCCTATAATGCACACTGTTTCTGAGCCAGCAGGAGGATTTCATAGATTTATAGAGATTCCAAGGCTAATGAGACTTATGACCATTCACAGCATATTTGTACCTTCCCCTCAGGGCATACCTCCTTTCTCCAGGATGGACATACCAGTCAATCCTTGAGTAAATTTGTGAAAGCCCATCCACTCATCAAGGTTATATTTTAAAGACGATAGTAAATCAAACTACTTAACATACAGATGGAAATATATTCCAGATATCTGGGAGGTGCTGGGTTATAAACCTTTCCATCCAATGTGTTTGTTTATCTGTTGGCAAAGATTTAGGTTCTTGGTTCTAGTATTGGTGGAGATAATACACTTATGGAGATACAAGAGGTACAGGACAACTGGGTCTCTAATGGCATAGTAAGTGAGACAGACAACTTCTCTCAAAAGTTTACAAGAAAATGAATAAAGAAATAGAGCTTCCAGCCTGTCTTCATATCCCAGGGACTTTAGGATTGTGATCTTTTTGTTTATGAACCTTTGGGCTCTTCCTAATTTTTTTAATATGTTTAGTGAGATACATCCCAAAGGAGCATTGTACTCAAACACTGATCTGATCTGATCAACACTGAGTATAGGGGAGTGATTACCTCTTTAGGTCTTAATGATATTCCTTTGGTAATTAACTGTGCTAAGTAAAAAGATTTCCTGACAACGGTTAAAAGATGATGATGACCTGTAGGCTTCTGACCATGTTTTTGTTTTGTAGTGGTATGTAGTCTGTACAGTATGGTAGGGAGTGTCTACCAAAAGTGATATGCTACAGATTTTGACATTTAGATTTAGCCCAGTTTTAGCTCACCAAGAGTTTACTAGGGAGAATTCATTCTGGAGGGTTTGTGTGTCAGAATGTGACTTAACAAGAACCTCCAGTTTACAGGATCTGCAGATTATGTTATCTAGAGATCTTGGCTCTTTGCTTGAATATCTGAGAAGTTAAGTCCAAAAAAGGAGAGGTCCAAACACAAAGCCTTAAATGACACCTAGTGGCAGATTATAATAGGGGTGATTTGGGTGGTCACCTGGGGCCCACAGCTCCAGAGAGGCCAATGAGCAGCCAAGAAAATAATTTCATTTTAAAATGTTTTGTTATGTTTTCTAACACCATTATTGTATTATCACATATGAAATAGTCAAACATACATTTATATAAATGAAAACAAATCATATTAACATGTTACCAGCTACAAACATTATACATCACGTATATTCTTTGTATAACTATCATCAATCCAATATTACATAAATTACTCAATTTCTGCCTTCCCTTAAACCTCACTCCTCCTCCAAAACATTATTCTGAATGCATTGTTTCCACAATTTCCATTTTTTCTATGTAATTCGCTCCTACCGTTTTCTAAAGATCCAGCCTCCAGTTCTTTTATCTATATTACAATATTCAGTACTTCAAATACAGTTGGTTTAGACTTTGATTTCATTTTCTTGTCATTGCTCTTTTGGCAGCCACCAGAATTAAACTTAACAAGGCCTTTGCAATTCAGATCATGTATCCCAGCTCAAAAAAAAAATGTCCTTACTTACACTGATTTTCCTCACCTAATATTTCTGACAGAGTACTCTGTAGGGAATTTTTAGTCTGCAAGCTCATTACACTCCCAAAACATATGTTCCCATTTATCTCTTTCGTCCTTACCACAGTTTTAACATTTGGCATCTACCTGACAAAAATTTATTTGGAGTCTGCTTGGCATATAAAAATACCAATGCAAACACTTCCAAGCAAAAATAGTAAACCTTCTAGACTTTGTTGCATATTTGGGAGCCATACATATGTCCTCCCATTGTTTCCTTGTGTATTGATTATCTAGCCTCTCTTCCCAACCTTTTCTAACCTCCTATGCCAATGGTTGGATCCTATAGTTACTGAGCATTTTATATGCCCTACTAATTATCCATTTTTAAACAGCAGCTTCTGTTCTAGATTCAACTAAAAACTCTACCAGAGCAGTTCTCTCACATAAGACTGCCCTATCCCTTTTCTCTGCCTGTACTCTGATATCAATCCCTGCTAGGGAAGGCAGTCTCTAGCCTACTGTCCAAATGTCTTATTGGTCTCTTCCCATTTTATTACCATTCATTCTTGAGTTATTTTCTCCCAATACCTTAATTCTTTTACAATTTTTCCAGTAAATTCCAGCTCCCTCTTGCCTATTCTCTGTACCCCTAGTTGCAGTTATCTTTATCGGCAAAATCTCCTTTCTCCATTCTTGAGATGGCTTAGTTTTAGGTTCATAGGTTCTTTGGTTTATACTAGGCTATCTGCCCTAGGGCATTTGTAAGCCTAGTGGAAAATGTGTTTGGCTCTCTCCACCCTTATAATTTAACTTCTAGAGCCTCTGTCCAATAACGCCACTGGAGTGATCCCAGGTGCAGACTTACGGTTTCCCATCCGCTCATCAAGATTTCTCTTGAAGAGGGTCAGCAAGGGGCTTTGTCTTATGTGAATTGGGATTTTATTCCAGAGTGTGGGAAGCCTTTGGGATATGAATCTATCCCTCCAGCATGTCCTATTTATTGCTGTGCTGAGGTTTAAGTCCGAGGAGCATGTGGCTCTAATGGATTTGTTTTTTTAAGGTGGAGCATGTCCATTAATTCTGGGTTGGACATGGCCTTGTAAGTCAGGCAGAGGTCGCCTCTGAGCAGGCAGTAAGCAACTGAGTAGAGCTGTAGTTTCTTTAGCCTAGCTGCATAGGGCAACTGTCTGAGGCCCATGATCCTTTTGGTAAGGGACTTTTGGGGTCTCTTCAGCTGCTGCAGGTGCCTAGTAAAGTACATCCCAAATGGGACATTGTACTCAATTATGGGTCTGATGAGTGATGAGTATAGGGGCACAATGACCTCTCTAGATCTAGACGAGAACCCTTTAGTTATAAGATGGGTAATATAGAAGGATTTTCTGACTATTTTGGTAATGTGATTGTCAAAGGAGAGGTTACTATCAACCTGGGTCCCCAGATCCCTAATTACTTCTTCTGTACTTAGTGGGTTACTTCCTATGTGGTAATTTGTGGGCACCTTGTTTTTCCCAAAGGGGATAACTATGCATTTTTTGGCATTAAGTTTGAGGCCATGGCTTTGACACCAGGCATCTGTCTCCGTAAAATCCTTTTGGAGGATGCTTGTGTCAGCCGGGGAGTCTATTATGGCTCCCAGTTTGCAATCATCGGCGAACTTGGTAAGCCATAGTCCTTTTGTGCTGGCCTGTACTTCAGAGAAGTATATACCAAACAAGAGGGGCCCCAGGACTGAGCCCTGTGGGACTCCACTTGTAACAGGTAGAGTCGGACATGACATTTCCAACCCTGACCACGTGCGTTCTATCCGTAAGCCAGTTTGCAACCCATCTTATGACATATGGGTTGATGTTTAAGCTGGTTAGTTTGTTTATGATTCCAGAGTGAGGTATTGTGTCAAACGCCTTAGCGAGGTCCAGATAGGCAGTGTGGACTGCCTTTTCCTCATCTATGGCTTTAGTGACTGTTTCAAAAAAGTCAACCAGGTTTAGGAGGCAGGATCTGCCCTTGACAAAACCAAACTGGGTAGGGTCCAGTGTCTGGAGGTTCCCGATGTCTTTGTTTATGAGATCCATAATGATACGCTCCATAGCCTTGCAAATTAGGCTAGTCAGATTTATGGGCCAATAGTTCCCAGGATCCATTTTGGGGCCACCCTTTTGGAAAGGGATCACTGTTGCTGTACGCCATTCCTTGGGTACATAAACTGTTTTGAGGCTGAGTTGGAATAATGAATTTAAGTGGGGGTTTAGTTCTTCCTGGAGCTCGTGCAGGATGCAGCCCGGTATTCCGTCCGGTCCCATAGACGGTGTGTTTTTAGCTTTGGAGAGGGCTGCTTTTACCTGTGCTCCTGAGATATCTGGGGGACTACATTCATCTGGGATAGACATAAACCCTTTTGGGGGGGAAGGGGGGGGAGTTTGCACTGAACCTGTCAGCCAGAATGTTGGCAATATCAGTTGGTTCCATGTATTTTGTGCCGTTTTGTACTAGCTCTGAGCAGATCTGGGTGTTTCCTCCCAGGTTCCTGATGTAACTGAAGAATGCCTTGTGATTATCTTTGGAGTCTTTGGCAATTTTTCTTTCGAAGTTTGCCTTTGAGGCTTTTATGGCGGAGCAAAGTTTTTTGCTAATACTGATCATGCCTTCCCTTTTAGGGTTTTGGCCCTGTCATGTAGTAGTCTCCTCCTTTTGTTGTAAAGCTTGTTTATGGTTGGGGTCCACCAGACTGGTCTCCTATTTTTGGAAGAGTGAGCCTTGGTTTTACTTGGGATGGCACGATCCATGCATTCCTGTAGGTGCATATAGAGTACGTCCATATAGGATTCTGCGGTTTGGGTAACATTTTCCAATTTCTCAGGGGCTTTGAAGCTTCCTACTTCTGTCTTGAGGAGAGTGAAGTTTGTTTTTGAGAGGTTTTTCACTGTGGTTTCCTTGGCTGGGTGTGGGGTTGGGATGTGGATGTCTATTGTGATCAGTTTGTGGTCCGATCTCACCAACGAGGGATTTACCTCCGGTGTGGAACATTGATCCCTTATGTTTGTAATAACTAGGTCTAATGTATTTTCCCCTCTTGTAGGAACAGTGACTAGTTGTTCCATGGCATTTGAGTTGATGAATTCTAGAAACCGTTGGGCAAATGAGTTTGGACTCGAGTAGTTTACCCAGTCGATGTTTGGGTACTTGAAGTCCCCCAATATTATGGTGTTTGGTAGGATCTTCATATTCTCTAGTGTTCTCAGGAAGGCCGCGTGTGGGTCCTGACACAGAGAGGATGGTCTATAGCAGGCTATGACTTGGAAGGCAGTTTTGCCCACTGTTAGTTGCACATGAATTGTTTCCGATGTTTCATGCAATGCCACTAATCTGGAGATGTGGGTGTCCTTGATGAAGATGGATATACCCCCTCCCTTGTTGCTTTTGTCTGGGTTTTGTGGCCAAAAAGTATGATATGAGTTGAATCCTGGTAATGCTGGGGTGCTCTCAGGAGCCTTGAACCAGGTTTCTGTCACTGCACAGATATCGATTTGCTCCATACTGAGGAGTGCCTCGAGTGCGTGCATCTTTAGGTTTAGACTTCTGGCATTGAGTAGCATTACCTTTAGTTTTTTATTTTTTGTATTGTCTACGGAGGTGGGTTTGTCTTTTGAGCCTTGCCTAAAAAAGTCACTATGGGGGTGGCAAGAGCCTTGGCCAGTATTCGAAAGCCCAGGGGTGACAGGTGCAAGCCATCTCTGGTGAAGCAACGTGGCTTGTCTAGCATAGGTTCATAGGTTGGTACTAGGCTATCAGCCCTAGGGCCTATACAAACCTAGCCATAACAATTCCCTGGCTATTTCTTCCCACACTATTTACTTCCCTGGACCCCTGTCTAGCAGGGCGACTGACGTGATCCCCGGGGTGAATTTCCTTTCTCCCATCCAATTGTCAAGGTTCCTTTTGAAGAGGACCAAAGAGGCACTCTGCTTGACATGTATGGGCAATCTATTCCAGAGTCTGGGGAGTCTCTGGGTCAGGAACCTATCCCTCCAGCATGTTTTGTTTATTGTGATGACAAGGTTTAGATCCCTGGAGCGTGTGGCTCTGAGGGATTGGGATTTCTTTAAGTGTAGCATGTCCAACAGCTCTGGGTTTGACATGGCCTTGTATGTTAAGCAAAGATCGCCTCTGAGTAGGCGATATGCGACAGAGTATAGCTGGAGTTTTTAAGGCGGTCAGCATAGGGCATCTGCTTTAGGCCTGTGATTCTTTTAGTGAGGTATTTCTGTGGCCTTTCCAGTTGTTGCAGATGTCTTGAGAGGTACATACCAAACGGGGCATTGTATTCTATAATGGGTCTAATGAGGGATGAGTACAGTGGGACAATGACCTCCTTTTTTCTGGATGAAAAGCCCTTAGTGATGAGGTGTGCCACATAGAAGGATTTCCTGACTGTTGTGGCTATGTGGTTATCGAAGGTGAGACCACTGTCCACCTGTGTCCCTAAGTCTCTTATCAAACTTTCGGTGTTTAGTGTACTGCCACCTATACGGTAATTCACGGATACATGTTTTTTCCCAAAGGGGATAACTATACATTTCTTGGCATTGAGCTTGAGCCCATGGCTCTGGCACCAAGCATCTGTTTCTGTAAGGCCCTTTTGTAGAGTATCCACATCATTTGGAGATTCAATAATGGCTCCCAGTTTGCAGTCATCTGCAAACTTTGTTATCCAGAGTCCCTTAGTGTTGGCCTGTACTTCAGAGAAGTAGATGCCAAACAAGAGTGGTCCCAGGACTGAACCCTGAGGTACTCCACTTGTCACTTGTCTGGAGCTGGATTTGGAGTCGGCTACTTTTACAGTGTGGGTTCTATCAGTAAGCCAGTTAGCAACCCATTGGGTGATGTAGGGATTAATGCCCAGCTTAGTAAGTTTATCTATGATTCCAGAGTGGGGGATGGTGTCAAAGGCCTTGGCAAGGTCTAGATAGGCTGTGTGGACCACCTTACCCTTGTCCATGGCTCTGGAGACTGATTCGAAGAAGTCAGTCAAGTTCAGGAGACAAGATCGGCCCTTCACGAACCCAAACTGGGTGAGGTCCAGTGTTTGAAGGTTGCCAATGTCTTTGTTTATAGGTTCCATGATAATACACTCCATGGCCTTGCAGATAAGGCTTGTCAGACTGATGGGACGGTAGTTTCCGGGATCCAAGGTGGATCCCCCCTTGTGGAGTGGGATAACTGTAGCTGTGCGCCACTCAGTGGGCACGAAACCTGAGGTGAGGCTATGATTAAACATGACACTTAGGTGAGGTGCCAGCATGTCGTCCCAGGCTGACAGACACTGGATCCCCTTTGAATGACACCAGTAGCTTAATCAATTGTTGAAGTCAATCATTTTGTCTCTATACTGTGGCATCATTCTAGGTGAGGGCAGGATGCTACTCAAGGTCAGGGTCATACCGGCCTGGGCTACATGATCAGAGAGCTCCTCTATGTCTCTTTTCATGTAGTCCAGGGAGGTACGTCTCAAGTCATTTACACCAGCATGGACAATGACAGAGTCGTATTTGTACTTGCTGTGTAGTGACCTGAGTGCTTGAGTTATGTGGTGGATCCTGGCACCCAACAGGCAACTTACAGTGACCTTCTCTTTGTTCAGTCTGGTGAGTGGGACATCAGTGTGCCTGATGATAGAGTCACCTATTACTAGTGTATTAGGGGTGTTGTTTGGCCTTAAGGGCTTTGACTGTGTGGCACACTGACTATGTGGGGTATGTGTATGGTTAATGTTGGGTAGTGAGTGCTTGTGTGTCTGCTTAGGAGGTCTCTGTTGTTTTGGCAAGTGTTTATTTAGAGCCTCCGAGTATGTCTTTGTGGGTTTATGTGCCATGTTTTCAGGTGTGATTAGTCTATGTGTGACTGGTTTTGAGGTGCGTGTGTTTACCTTCTCCTCCTGACTGGCAGCAGCAGTCATGGGTTGAGAGAGCTTAGCCTCCAGTTTGGCTGTATAGTTGCATCTCTCGCATACGTTAGAGGTTGATGGTAGGAGGAGGGGGTTGTCTGTGTACATGAGGCAATTGTAACATTGCCTCCGGATTCCCAGGTTCACAAGCTGGACCAGAGAGTATGACTGAAACTGCCCTTTGGACATGCCTGGAGAGTTTAAAAATTGGTTTATGGGAAAATCCGGAGCCTATTACTACTGTTTTGTATGAAGGGGTAAGTGCTTATAGTTTATTTGCATTTACTGTGAAGCTGGGGCAAGTGCTGGATTGTAGGAAGAAAGTAGAGAGCTTTCCTGAAGAGTTTGAGTAGCTCAAAAGATTTACTGAGAATCTAGAGTAAGTGTTGGACTGTAAGAGGGAAGTAGAGTGCTTTCCTTGAGAGTTTAAGTGGTTCTAAAGGAAAATTTGAAGAGCAGACTTTGTGGAGCCGGGAATAGTTTAAAACAATTAAAACGATGCTGCGCTATGTTGCTTATGCGCAAAATCGCACAAAATTTCTGTTACTTTATGACTATAATATTATGTATGGCTGTTGTTATTCTCTTTTAAGGATCTGCATCTAAAATCCCATCTCTCCTTATTTCTTAAATTTTACAATTTTACCCAGTGCTTCATATTCACCCTTTACAGCTTTGAATTATAGCTTTCTGATTGTGTTAGGTATATCAGCCTTAACGTAGCTCTAAAATATCCCATTAAACCATCTTGTTCTATTGGAAGAATCAACTCATCACACGTGATCCTTGCCCTCAAATGTTTTGCTTTGTTATGTTGTTATGCTATGTTATATGTTATGTTATGTTATGTTTAGTTATGTTATGTTATATGTTATGTTATGTTATTTTATGTTATGTTACGTTATGTTAGATTAAAGCAGTATTAATGGTACAATAGGTAGCACACTTGCCTTTAGTGCAGAAGACTGTTGGTCCTATTCCAACACCAAGGAGATGGCTTGTTGACACGAAAATGCAGCATAAGAGGGCTGATGCCCTCCTGGGTGTGTCATCTTTTGAATGAGATGTTTAACTATGGCCCCATCTGCCTGCATAGCTGGTAGCTCAGCTGGATGTAAAAGATTCTATGGCACCTATCAAAAAGAGTAGGAGAATTTCCCTTATGCCTTGTCCAAATTTCCCCTAGTAGTATAAACACCACCTTGGGTCTCCCCCAAAAAGATGTTACTAGCCTATTGGGACTAACCTGGTCAAAAAAAAAAAATGTTCAGCATTGCTAACTCATTTTAGTCAGCTTATGTACTAAACATAACAAGTGATCACTAAGTACTGTTTTAGTTACTATAATAAAAAAAAGAAAAAAGTTAAATGACAGACACCAGGTCGAGTATTTACCTTTATATATTCATGGTGTTGTCCTTTGTCATTCTTTAGCTTGGGCACTTTATTTTTTAAGTAAAGAAATAAATAAACACATGCAGCAACCCTGATTAAAATGTTCTGTTCACTGCCTTCCCATGATTCACTGGAATTGCAACAAGAAATCCCGTAAATAGTAAAGAGTGTAGTATAGATAGTTGCTGTTGTGGATTTCCAGTTTAAAAGACTGTAGCAGGTTTCAGCTGTGATAATGTGAGGTAAGTATTTTTTTTTTATTTAATTATGTTGGCACGCAACCAGATAAGCAGTTAAGAGTGGGCTATCTGTGCTATGGATGATAATAACTTCCCTTTACATTTGCCCAATGTGAAGTATGGCATTATAGGCTAGTGTGCATTTATGTGAAATAAATTCATGAGTTCATAGGAGATTACTAGGTTAATGGCCCTAGAGCCCTTAAAGCCTAGCTGTATTTATCCCGAGTTGCCTCAGTTGTCAGTAGTTAGGTGAATGAAGTTCACAGAGGCAAGGGTTTATGTATTTAATGACTTCCTGTGTCCAGCAAGGATATGGGCACCATCCCAGGAGTGAATGTGCGGTCAGCCATCCATTGATCTAGGTTCATAGGATCATACAACATAACTAGGCTATTGGCCTTGAGGCCCCTATAAGCCTAGCCAAGAGTTTAACCCATGTTTAGACAAGACAGTAACCGATGGCCCTGTCCAGGGACATGGATGGAATCCCAGGGATATCTTTTCTGTTTCCCATCCAGTTATCCAGGTTGCGCTTAAAAAGGGGTAAAAAGGTACTTTGCTTGACATGCAGAGGGAGTCTATTCCATAGATGAGGGAGTCGCTAGGACACAAATCTGTCCCACCAACAAACCCTGTTAATGTCATAGACCAGGTTGAGGCTGCTTGTGTGAGTTACTCTGGTGGAGCTTGACTTGCGGATATGCAGAAGTCCCGTCAAGATGGGGTCTGTGATTGCCTTGTATAACTGGTTGCATTGGAAGATGTTCAGGGAGGGGCTCTGTTTAATGTCAGAGGCTAGGTTAAGATCCCTGGAGTGAGTGACCTTCCTGCGGTTTGATTTATGAATGTGTAGCATTTCGATCAGGGCCAGGTCAGAGCCAGCACAGGTCACCTAATAGCAACCTGTAGGAGACAGAATACAGTGACAGAGCTTTCAGTCTTTTCTGTGTATCCTGAAATTTCTTGGTGAGAAGCCTTTGTGGCCTCTCCAGTTGTTGCAGGTGTCTGGTGAGGTACATGCAAAAGGGAGCATTGTACTCAGTTAATGGTCTGATGAGGGCTGAGTATAATGGAATTATAACATCCTTAGATGCAGATCTGATGCCTTTACTTATAAAATGTGCCACATAGAAGAGTTTCCTTACTACTGTGGATACACGGTGGTCAAAGTTTAGATTGCTATCAACCTAAATATGCAGATCACATACCACTGGGTTTACACTTAGGGAGATGCTGTCTATAATGTAATTAGCAGGGATGTCAGCTTTCCTAAGGAGAATAATAAGGCATTTTTTTGCATTTAATTTTAATCTGTGGCTTTGGCACCAATCATTTGTCTGTGTTAACCTTGTCTGCAGTATATTAACATCATTGGGGGAACTCAGTGATTGCACCCAGTTTGCAATAATCAGTGAACTTGGTCAGCCATAGGCTGTCCAAGTTTTCCTGGACTTCTAAGAAATAAATTCTGAACAATAAGAGGCCCAGCACGGATCCCTGTAATACACCACTGGTGACTGGTCTTTTGCTAGAGGTGAGTTCACCCACTTTGCCAGTATATGTCTTGTTGTTGAGCCAGTTGGCAACCCATCAGGTAATGAAGGGGTTAATTCCCAAATGAGGGAATTTCTCTATAATACCTGAGTGGGGGGATTGTGTTAAATGCCATGGCTAGGTCAAGATATGCAGTACGCACAGTCTTTCCCTCATCCAGGGCCTTGGTGAATTTCTCAAAGAAGTCAACCATGTTTAACAGACATGATCTGCCTTTAACAAATCCAAACTGGGTTGGGTACAGTTTGGAGATAACCTATGCCTTTATGTTAATAAGGTCCATAATGATTCTTTCCATGGGCTTGCACATGAGGCTAGTCAAGCTTATGGGCCTATAATTCCCAAGGTCAGTTGATGGTCCCGTTTGTGTAGAGGGATTACTGTTGCTGTCCTCCATTCCTCCGGAACATAGGCACTTCAAAGACTGTGGATAAACAGGAATCCAAATGGGTCTGCTAGGTCATGTTTTAAGTTGTTTAAAAGGCAACTTGGGATGTTGTCTGGTCCCATTGGTGCTATGTTTTTGGCCTTGGAGAGCGCCGAGATGATCTGCTCTCTTAAGATAATAGGCTAAGGAATGGTAGCAGGTATACTTTGAGGGATGACTGGTGTGGACAGGGAGGTGATGTTTTCTCCAAATCTGTCAGTTAGCAGGTTGGCTATTACGTCTGGATGAGTATGGGTGATGCCATCCACAACCAGGTCAGTGCATAACTGAGTATTCCCTTTTAGATTTCGGACATAGTTAAAAAATGCCTTGTGATTATCCTTAGCTAGGGAGGCTATTTTCTGCTTTGTAATTAGCTTTGCAGGACTTCATAAGATTTCTAATTTGTTTGTTTAAGCTAGAGAGGGATTTCTTCCTCAGCTGAGCCAGTTCCCTCTTGTTGTTGAACATTTGTTTCTTTCTATTGTTGTATAGCCTGTTTATATTAGGGGTCCACCAGGGTGACTTGTTTTTTTGGCAAGACCTGCTTTTAATCTGATCAGGTACAGCTGATTCTATACAACTGCTTAAGTGGTTATACAGGGCATTGATGTACACCTCTGCATAGAAGTCCGTGTTATCTGCATTTGATGGGTCTTTGAAACTTCTTATGCCATCACTTAGTAGGAGGTAATTTGTCTTAGAAAAATTCTTAAGCATTTTTGAGCTTGATGGGGTATCTGGTCTTATAATTACATCAAATGAGATGCTCTCCCATGTTAGTGAGTACTACTTCCAGGACAATTGAGCCTCTTGTGGGTTGGCTGACTAGCTGTTCCAGAGCATTTGCATTGACAAAGTCCAAGAAGCTCTGAGCCAGCATGTTTGTGCTCATGTATGTTTCCCATTCAATGGTAGGATAATTAAAATCACCCATGAGTAAGGTATCAGGCTGCATGGCAAGTGACTCTAATAAGTCCAGGTATGCAATATACTTTTCCTGTTTCATGGTGGGGACCTATCGCTAGCTATGATGTGTTAGGGGGCTTTGCCTATAGTTAATTGGACATGGAGTACTTGAAGAGAGTTATACTGTTTGACCAGTCTTGAGGCTTTTGCTTCTATAAAAGGGCACTGCTAACCATTGCTGCATGAAGAGAACACCACACAAATGCGAGGCTTAAATACGAGAAAAGAGAAACAAGTTTTAAGCTAACTATCAATCAGGAAAGCACACAATAAGCCTTCCACTTAGCAATCCCCAACTTAAGACAGGTTAGATCAGCAAACTTCTGCCACAAGGGTGCAGAAAAACATCTTAATGTAAAACAGCTGGTTTGGAGCCCAAGTGTAAAAAGACCACCCAAACTACCTACAACTAACAGATACAGTGCAATTTACTCCTTGTGAGCACTTTAAGTGAAACAAGGCTGAAACTGTCTCTGATTTTACACAATGTTCTCATCTTTGCCTAAAATGTTTGGTCTGTGTTTCACAAAGTTTGTATTTTTTTGCCAAATAATTGAATGCTGAAGTCACTAAAGTGGGGGCGGGGGGGGGGGGACGGGCTGTGAATGAAAGCAACTTACCCTCTTTTCATTTACTCTATTTATAGTCTGGATTTACATGGTCATAATGTCCTTTTGTTGAAAGTAAGCTGAAATATTTACTCTTTGCCTAGCTGGGGTTGGGAGAGTGGCTTAATGGCTAAGGTGTTTGCCTTATAAACACAAGGTGCAGGGTTTGAGTCTCACAAGAGATAACTGACTAGGCTTAAAATGGCTCGCAAGAGCAGTTAGCTTAGTACTAAACTATGAACCTATGAGCTAATGTTTTGTGAGACATAGTTGAAAATGCTTCTGAATTCACAGAATGTTCCTCATTTTTGTGATCTGTGCCTCATAAAATTTGATAAATAACTTAGGGCAAAAAAATGAAAAACTTTTATCATTCAGAAAATGCATGCCACACCTGACTCCATGGCATAGAGGGATAAAGCCTTTACAATGACCCAAATGATCCAAGGTCATCTAGCAGCTTGGGTACTGGAGGAATCTGGTTGAAATGCATGGGAAAGAGCAGCTTTGCCAGCTTTTCTACTCCAGAGGGAGTTTTTTTTGTCCCCAGTAATCACACAAATGTCCAGTGATTGGGATGTGCTGTACTCAAAGGACAGATTGTCAGCAGAACTATAGCATTGATGGGGGGAAAGGGGCTAGCTGACGTTCTCTGTGGTCATGCGTGTAACATCACTAGTTCTCCTTGAGTGCAGGGCCAGGATGTATGATGTTGAACTCTTATCTGCTGTACTTCTACTAGTTGTGGTCCCACCCATGAGGAATAGTGCTACAGACACTTAATGTTGCAGCTGGCTACCTGATGGTCAGTTGTGGGTGTGCTAATGGGAGAAACGAAGAAAATACATGCCAATGCAAAACGTGTAATTCTAGCATCTTTCCAAATGTATAAGAGCGATATTTACAATTTGTCTCTGATTTTGAACCTTTGTCCCTTATTATTTTTAGCTTCATCACTGATTCTTGCACTAAGATGTTGAGCAGTATTATTTTCCATCACAGTCAGATGAGGTGCACATAACAAAGTAGCTATAACTCCTGGGTGGGTGTGGAGGCTGTTTGTGAATGAAATAGCTAATCCTCTTGTTGTTTGATCAGTGTAAAAAGTCTGGCTTTGCAGAACTAGTGCACATTTGTGTGAAATTAGTTGTAATACTTGAGTCGCTATGTATTTGTGTGAAACAAGCCAGAAATACATTATTGTACCCATAATTATTATTACCACAATTACAAATCTAAAGGGGTCTATATCAGTCTGTCGAAACGGCTGACAATCGAACACCAGATGTTCTAACTGTGAAGTTCAAACACTGATTATCGCGAAGCCGCTAAACATCAAATTCTTTCCCAGGGAAAGAATTTGGTGGGCCGTTTCTGTGGCTTTGCGATTATCAGGACTGTGGTGGGAAGTTACAGGTCTGGTTCAGGTAAGTGTAGATAGTGTGGACATTAGGGTTAGGGCAAGGGTTAGGTGAGTTAGGGTTAGGGCGTGGGTGAGGTGGGTATGCGATAGTGACCGACTTTAGGGTTAGGGCGGGATAGGTTAGTTAGGGTTAGGGTGCGTGTCAGGTGAGTGTGCAATAGTGATGGACCTTAGGGTTAGGGTTTGGGTTAAGGTAAGTGGATAGATAGTACTGTATGCACAGTTTAGTGTAGGGTTAGATGTATGATTTTAAGTGTTTGTGTGTGGATTGCTGTTTTTTTGGTGTGCTTGTGTTGTGTGTGTGTTTCTTGGAACAGTGATTTTTTGCCCTGGGAAAAAAAATCGCTGTTCTAAGACTTCGATGTTTTTGTACTTCGTGGTTAGAAGTTCGAACATATGGTGTTCGAACTTCAGCCATTTTGGTGAACTGATATAGACCCAATCTAAAGTGCATGCAGTCAACAATTTGACTATGATTGCTGGATACAGGGTCTGTCTGTGGATAAGAATGGCTAACCCTGCTGTCATGATCAATGTAAACAGTCATTAATCCATCTTTGCAGGACTACTGTGTATTTGTGTAAAAGCAGGATTTTTTTTTTAACACAGTCAGACATTTGATATATATAGTTGTCAAAAGGCTGTAATAGATGGGCATGGACATTGGTGGATTACAGTGACTGCAGTTCAAATGGTCTTAAATCAGAAAGGCGAATCCACAAGAAAATGTGGATTTAATTGTGGCACCCAAAAAAAGTATGCATGTGGAAGGTAGGGGGCCCATGGTTTTAATCTGCCACTAGGGACACCTCTGGTCACTTTCATATTTTTTGAAGAGGTGCCTACAACTTGCAGAATAAACTGTTATTCTTCACCACTCTTCAGTTCCCTATTTTCTGTTAGTAGGAAGAAGGGACATTTCCCATTATGCATAGTAGTTCATAACAGAAAGAAGATGTGACACTTTCCACCATGTTCTTCCTTTGTGTCAACAAGAATAGGGTGCATTTTCCATTTTTGCACATTGCTTTGTATTGGGCTACTGAAAAAAGAAGGCCCGTTTCTTATCATGGAACATGGTCTGCTTGTTTTTCATTTTAATTTACTTATTTATTTAGTTTTTGCATCTGCATTTATTTATTTATTTGTATTTCTTAACAAAGGCTGACCATTGATACATGAGCCTTTTTCAGGCTCAGTGCAGGAATGCTGTCTGGTTAATTGGTTTGCTCAGAGTCATACAGTTAAGCAAATAGAAGCTGAGAGAATCGAACCATGGACCAGAAGCAGCTTATTAATAGTTTATAGACTTAATCCTGTTGGCTAACTGTAAGTAGAGTACTACTTCCTAGAAGTTTCTGATCTCTTGCTCTTATACAGAAAAGCACTTATTGGTGCAGCTGTCTCCTCTGAATTTCATTCTCTGGCCCAAACTAGCTAGCATCCATGAATGATGCCAGGGATATGACAGGCACAGAAACTTCCATTCATGTCTTTACAGCAGTGTGGAGTTGTTCTTGATTTAACCTAACCCCCAGTGGCCATGCATCTGACAGGAAGTGATGTCACACAGAGTAATAGGAATGTGTTTCTTCACTTCAAGTGGCCAGCTGTTGTTCTGTTATTCATTCTGCACACCACTTTATACATCCAAGCTCCTCTGGAATGCTAGCTCTTGGCAGCTGAAACTCACATCCTTCTGTTGAGAAGGAGTTTTTACACAGCTTCTTATTCACATATTCTTATACTTATCTCCACAGTATGTGGCCCACTGATGAAAACCAGATCAAGGCTGGTGCATTCAGGAGAAGACCTCTGCACTATCAGTTCTAGAAAAGCATAGACCTTTTTTATGCTACTAGGAGTTTGGGGTATCCACAGTTATTGACCCCACTAAGTTTTGGCATTTCTGCTTATACATGATGTTTTGCTACAATAGCCCAGTGCATGATGAGCAATGTTTCATCCTCCTCTCTCCAAAATTGGTGAGGCATTTCCTACAAAGGAACCTGCTTTGTTTTGAAAGGACAACAGAGAATGCCTCACAATGGACCCTACTTTAAATTGTGTTTAGGATTAGGCATTCCAATTCACAGCCTTTCTTTGTGATAGCATGCAAATGGTCATGCCCCATCATGCACCATGCTTTCTGCTGATAGGAGAATGGGACTTTCTTATTCTATACCATCTAACCTGTAGGGTAGGAGGGTGGAACATTATCAATAATGCACCCTGCTTTAAATTTTAAAGAAGGATGAGCATTTTACATCATAACCTTTGCTTTATGATATTTTTGATCAAGGACACCTGCTTTATGCCTAGAAGATGAGGTGTTTCCCAGTGTAGGTTCATAGGTTAGTACTAGGCTAGCTGCCCTTGTGGGCCATTTCAAGCCAAGCCAGTTTTCCTTTTTGTGCTTGAAATAACTTATTCCATTTAGTTATAGATTGCCCTTCACCCAAACACACACACAAGCATTTCACTAAAATATATTAATTTCAAAGTAAAATAATCTTACGAAAGAAAAATGTAACAACAACAAATTAATGTCAAACCAGAATATAGCAGGCAAACAAAAATAATTTGAAACCATGTTGTTGTCTTTCGGCTTTTCCAGGTTAGGGGTCGCCACAGCGGAACTCTGGTCCGCTAATGATTGGCAGTAGATTTTCATGAATGCTGAGGTGCCAGCTCGATGTTCAACCTTCAACGAAGGCACACCCATTTACGCATGTCTTTCGAACGCCCACCCAACCGTGGGGAGGACACGCAGACTCCACACAGAAGGCACTCCCCGCACTCCAGCCGAGAATCGAACGGGAGAACCTCTTGCTGTGAGGCAACAACGCTACCACTGCACCACCGCGAGTGTAAATAATTTTAAACCATACTTCCCCAAAAAACATATTTGATTTAGACCCCCATCTGAACTATATCATACACACCCCAGCTGCTGCCAGTATAATCTCAGCAAAAACAACAGTAACAAAATTATCCAGCATTACAAGTGCACCTCACCCAGTTCCACTTGTATTACAATTAAATGGCTGACAGACTACAATCAGACAAGACACCCTTGCTAACACCTAAAAGACAGACAGCCTACAGTTCTCACTTTCTAGTCCATGCCCCCAGATCTCCTGATTAAATTAGTCACTTGTGCTCTTTCTCCTAACAGTGAAATTAGTCAGTCCAAAAAATCTGTTTCCTATGTCTGTAGCACATTACCCAGAAATACAGATGTAATACCCTGACTGACATCTCCTAATGGGTACTTTTTCTGGCTGCTGCTCAGCTTCTCAGTGTATAACTTCCATCATCTGACCTTCAGCACTCCATTATAGAAGTGCTACATTTTGGAAAAAAAAGTTCTCCTTACCTGATGTGGAGTTGGCTAGTTTTAGAGAGAGACATTCTTGCTCTTTAGAAATTAAAGCATCAGAAAAAAATCTCCTGGCAACAGGTCAGTATAATCCCCCGGGATGCTAGGCAGCCCAGTGATACACACACACACGCACACACACACACACACACACACACACACACGCACGCACGCACGCACGCACGCACACACACACCTGGCTTTTTCAAAACGCTTGCATTAATGCTAGTTTGCAGGCTTGTTTGAAGATTACTAATGGTGCATTTTGTCTGTGACACGATCCAAGGAGACTTTCTGTCTCACTGGCTCTACATTTGAACCAATGAAAGAGATAAAATTTGAGTTGTCACTCAGCAAAGCAGGGTAGCAAATTAGAGAGATATGTGCAACAATTTTTTTAAGGCTCATGTTTTGGAACCCCCCCCCCCCAGATAACACCAGGCACTACGCAACTGCCTAGGTTGCTTAGTGCTGTATCTGGCCCTGTCTGTATGCGTTCCGGTTGTTGCATGTGTCTCGAGAGATTCATGCCAAAGGGGACATTATATTCAATGATTTGCCTAATGAGGACTGAATAAATGAAGACAATGACATCCTTGGATCCAGACACAATCCCTTTGTATAAGAGCTATATTAATAAATAAATTAATTAATTAATAATTATGCACCATTCTTTATGTCTGCAGTAGGATGAGGTAGTCTGTATATAGTTTGTATATGAGATATATTAATAAATAAATTAATTAATTAATAAGTATGCACCATTCTTTATGTCTGCAGGAGGATGAGGTAGTCTCTTGTATGAAGCCTCCATTACGCTTGCAGGAGGGCTCAACATTTCCCATTACGTGCCTTGCTTCTACCTGCAGGATGGGCCATTTCCTATTAATGACCGTTCTTTGAGATAAGTTGCTGTGTGTTATCATAATCTAGTTATTTATTAAAAGATTTGTAAGTGGTAACTTGTTACCCAGCTACCTAGGGGGAACAGGGGATGACTCATTACATATCTCTATGCTTGCAAATGCAAAGATGAGCCAGTATGATGTGTCCTTGGGCAGGCAGAAATTCACAAAATTAAATAAAAATGCAGAGATTTCCATTTGAAATTATGTGTATAATGGAAGTTTATTTTATTTTTATTTTACTATTTCTACTTGAAAAACTTAATAAAGACATTTTTGAAAACAAAATGCCGAGTATAGCATTTCAGAATGTTTGCTGTCTAATCTCAGAAAACATTTCACTCTTTGATACTAGGCTTAGGAGTCTGCAAAGACAAGTCGAGAGAAAATGGCCTTCCTTAGTGTGTGGGGACAGAAAAGAGGTCTGCATTTACAAAACTGAGCACAAGCAAGAACCTTTTACAAATGAAGATTCCTCTCCAAAGCAATGAAAACCAAGGGTGAGGTACTGCAGGCTTTAACAGGGGGAAGTCCTGGTTCTAGTGGATGAGGATGGTAAGAGGTGATGAAGGTACATATTAACAAAAAGTCTGTATGATAAACTGCAGCATGTACCTTACACAGTGCATGTCTTCCAGTCATCTGAAAGTGGAAACGTTGGTCCTTAAGTCCCCCTTGAACTTACGTCACCGAGACTAACTCTGTTCAGTCTGAACAGAGTCACAGTGTGTCAGTTTAACAAGAGTTCTGTTCCTATGTGGTATCACTGAAGTTAGGTAATAAGTGGGAAGGTGTCAGAAAAAAACAAAAAGTAAACAAACTCCAGTTCTGGATTTTCTGAAGTAGGTGAAAGAAAACAAACTCTTCCTCTTCAATATAATCGTGCTGACTGAAGCTAAGGAAGGATTATGGTCTGTTCCACACCACTGCGAATAGCTCACCCTCAGAAGCTTGTTAGACTCATAGAGCACAGCATTAAACTCTTACCTATTGCTTACTTTTATCCATCAAGCTTTTATTTCATAAAACGTAATGCTGCTTTATTTCTTTTTAATCAAAGAATTATGGGATTTGGGAAATGGATCCCACAAAGCTGTCTGGCTTGATAACAAGGATAAATCAGGCTGGATAACAATAAACATCTTTGCTGTCCGTTCTCTGGCACTATAACAATTTGGTAGGATGCTAAGAGAGACAGAGCTGATTGCTGATGTAATATTTACTCAAGATGTAGAGAGATGTTATCTTGGGGACTTTTATTATTTTAAATAATCGAATAAAGGAAAAGCCTTATCATGGTTGTATTTGTTGAAGTGCTGGTAAAAACCATTACTGGGGATTACTTGTCACTTAATCTGCTTTAGCTGTTCAGTCAGGGAAACTATATTTCAGGTTTGAAGATGAAAATCTGACACATTGCTTGAGCTAAGAAATGGGATTTCTCAGAGCCTTTGCGAAAAAGGCTGCTGTTTTTCTGCTCTGTTTCAGCCCTCATCTGTCTGTTAATAACATTCCACAATAGTCATTGTCCCAGAGTGCCCCCCCCCACACACACACACATACAGTTCATATGATGATGGTATTCGCACAAAACACATACTTCAGCTGATGCTGGTGTTTAGTAACATTCAGACGGAAATACTAATGCATATATTTACTCTTTTATGATCTTGTTTCACTCATAGTCTCTTACCCTTTCACTTTTAAAATGCTGTTTGGGTTTACTCTGATAGCTTGCTAGAAAAGAAACAATTTTCTATACAATGTGGGTTTTGTTATAAGCAGCTTTTGGCCAAACCTGGTGGAAAAATCAAGAATGTGTTTTCTAATGTTTCATAAAACCTTTCTTGGAATGATTCAGTAGTGTCAAAAGTATTTTAACTTGTTCCTGATTTAATATACGGTCAAAATAATGGTTATGAAATAATATATGAAGCACTTGGAAACTAAGTTACTTAAGAATTTGTGTCTGATTATCAAACTAAAGCAGCAAAAATAAGAATAAAGTCACAGTCGGTATGTTCAAGAATCATATCAAACCTGACAGTTCTGGGCTAAATGTGTCAAATGCGTCATAATCACTGTACAGGAGAGGAATCATAGCTCTCAACCTCTTGGTATAACAAATCTGGACAAAGCCTTAAAAATAGGGACAAATTTTAAATACTGCTCTTATAAACTTAGAAAGTTGCTAGAATAAAAGGTCTTGTTTACCATGCACTTTCTGAAGTATACAGTCTGAAACTCAAACGACTGTCATTATTTAGTGAATTCATCCCTCACTAATTTGCCACAGAAATCGAGAAAATCACAAATTTAATGAGAAACAGACCAAAAATATGACACAAAAATCTGGACATTCTCTGAAAACCTGTACAGTTGAGAGGTATGACTTCTCAAATCCACCTAAAACTATAAATATCCTCACATTTAGATTATAATGTCTTTAGTATTTCTAGTAGTTCTCAGCTGTTAGGCTGTGGAAACAAATATTGTGAGGTGATTTTTTTTTTTTACCAATCAGAATTTCAAGAGTTAAAATTTAGAGAGATGACAATTCCAGATATTCTTGTAGCTGCATAGACTGCAACATTTAATACAGGAAAATATTTTAAGACCACGTGGTGTGAATGTCTGCCATAAGATTTGAACTGTTGAAAAGTGGTGCTTAAGCTTGGTCCTTTAAAACTCTTCCGTAATAATTAAACAGTCATAAATAAGAATTGTTTAAATAAAGGAACAGCATGTTATTTCTGCTAGAAATAGTTTTTAAAGGACTGAACTTAAGCATCACTTTTCACCAGTTCAAATCTCATGGCAGGCATTCACACCGTGTGGTCTTAAAATATTTTCCTGCGTTGACTTTTAGCTACAAGAATATCTGGAATTGCCAGCCCTCTAAATGTTAACTCTTGAAATTCTGCTTGTTAAAAAAAAAAATCACCTCAAAATATTTGTTTCCACAGCCTACCAGCTGAGACTTACTAGAATATATAACCTGAGTGGCAAAGAGAGAACGGTTGATGTGTTTTTGACCATGTGCATCCTGGTGCCATGAATCAAAATTCAAAAGTCAAAAAAAAAAAGAAGCTGTATCATATTAATTTCATCAGTGTGGCTTTTTTACAGTTTGAGTTATCATTCAGAAACTTAAGATTTAATGCTGCTTAGAAACATGTTTTTACTTACAAACACAACTTGTGAAAGAAGAGTAACAAATCCTAAATGTGTCAGGTGGTGACATTTTGGATACTTTATAAAATAGAAGTGCGTTGCTGTAATAAAATGGTACATTTTATTGTGGGCCATAAGTGGCTGTCTGCTTGGAAAAAGTGTCTTGTCTCATTTGAAGGATATGCCATAGAACTCTGAAAAATTACTCTGGTTGGCACTGAGCAGACTGAGTGAGTGAGTGACTGAGTGAGGGGGTGGGGTGAGTCAATCAATTACATGCCTACAGAAAGTTAATCTGCTAAGCGTTAGGAAACATGAGGACCCGTGACACAACTGATATGAATTAGTTTACAGTGTATAAACCAGAATAGTGGTGGACGAAGTTACAAGGAAAATCACACTAGAACTATGGACATTTTAAATGCAGTAGATGGGATATATTCAAAATATTGATGGACAACATTTTGACAGTCGTACGGTGCTGTACAAAATGTCAAAACACGTAAAATTGACTCCATTTACTACCAAATATTTTTTAGTACTGAAAATGCCAGTAGTGTGTTGTATGAGATTGCAGTATAGCAGGGACTGATTTTTTTTTGCCTTCTTGGAGTTGGTATTTATAAGTAGTAGGGGGCTGGGGTGCAGGGGGCTTGCCTTCTGCATAGAACTTGTTTGTAGCATTTTTGGGTTTTTGTGTTCTGACCTTTTGTAGTTGATGTTTCAGTGCTCAGTGATTTGGAGTGTTGATATTTTGAATGTATTCCATAATGAATAACGGTATTATACAGACTGATCAGTGGAAGGAAGGTGATGCAAATAACTTTCACGGACTCTGTGTCCAAATAATTAAATCAGCAATCATAAGCATGATATGACTGGGCATTCACCATAAATTCATACTCGATATGATTGGGCATTCACCATAAATTCATACTCCATTCCTTCCACAAAATGGTTAAGCCAATTGTGTAAAATTTCCTGTGTGAATAAGGTGGTGAATTGCAAAAGGAATGCATGACTCTATTAACAGAACTTTTTATTCATACATCTGAATGATTTCTGTAAACTTTTAACCACTTTAATTTCAAAGTTACATTTATTTATTGTGAATTTACGGCACCATTTTATCTATGTACTATTTAGATTGTAAAAATAAAACTCAGTGAATAAACCAAACTTCACTTTAGTACAACAAAATAATCCAGTAAGCGCTTTCGTCTCTTGACACTGAGACTTACTGGATTATTTTGTTGTATTAAAGTGAAGTTTGGTTTAATCATCGAGTTTTATTTTTATTTTATATTTTTCTGAGTTATTCGGTTAACGTTATTGATTTTTTTTTTTACTGTTTAAATTGTATTTCTATTTCTATTCTGAAGGCACATTGCTAATGTGCAAACAAAATATAAAATAAATAAATAAATAAAAGGATGATGATGATGATGATGATGACAGCATAAATACTGGTAAATGGTGTGAATACCAAATAAACAGAGTGATCAACCGTACACCTGTAACAGGAGTCACTCATTGTGTAACTTGTATCAGGAGTCTTTGTTGGTACAATAGCATCAGGAGTCATATGCTGTGTACAGGTAACAAGACCCCACTGCCTATTGGTAACAAGAACCACTTGCTGTGGGTTATTAGCAAGAGGCAGTTACTATGTGCCTGTAAACACGAGTCATTCCCTGTGTGGGGAAAACTACAGTCAGCTGCAGCTGCACGTACCTGTAAAAATCCACTTTCTGTGTCCCAGTTATAAGAATCACTCACTGTGTACCTGTGACACTTTGTACCTGTGAGAAGAATCACTCACTGTACACCATTTATAAGAGCCACTTGCTTTCTCTCTTGTAACGAGAGTTACTCATTCTGTACCAGTGGTAAAAGTTGTTTTCTGTGTCCCTGTAACAAGAGTCAGTCATTCTGTAATTGGAGCTAGAATCTCTTTTTGAACATTTACAAGAGCCACCCACTTTGTACCTATAACAGAAGGTCCTCTAAGGAGATTCAGGCTTCATTAACCAATAGTGTCAGGTGCTCTGCCCATGCTCAGCTCCGTGCATAGAACTTTCCCAAGCATGTATTACATCTAATTCTCTAAGGTACCCTCACACATCTCTTATTAAATCTAAGCATGCTCGACTGGTTAGAATCAAAGCTATACCTTCTTCTACAAGTGCAGCTTTTCAGGGTGCTCAGACAGATACTTCTTATCTGTCAGAGCTGGTGATGAGTTCTACATTGAGACCTGTTTCTACTGCATTGTCTGTGCATACTCTAGTTCAAGTGGTATTTGCCCCCCCATGAGTTCTACATTGAGACCTGTTTCTACTGCATTGTCTGTGCATACCCTAGTTCAAGTCATATTTGCCCCGCCATGTTCAAAGGTCTCTTGCTCTTCCTGGCATTAAGCCAAGCTTACCAAGTTGTTTGTGGAGATTCAACACAGGCAGGCAGCTATTTCTTCCCATCTTGACCCTTTGAGAAATGTGAAAGTAAATCAGATGTGAGCACTCATTCTTGTCCTTGTGTTAGTGATCTGATAGCTTCTCCAGTTCATGCACCAGAACACCATCGTATGACCTCAAAATTTTCAAATGATTATCTCTCTGGTATTGAATTGGTTGACATCAGTAGCTCCAGCATTGGGTCTTTTTTTCTCTGATGGCTCCTGTTGGTTCTATCTTGCCTTTGGGGGAGGGTTGGCATTTTCTACTCTGATGCAGAGCAGTCTTTGCATGATGATTCTGCCATGGACTCTAAAGTTGTCTCCTTTCCTTTCTACTGTGGCTCATCTGGCATTGGTTCCACTTTTTCTGAGCACCTGCCCAACCATAATTTTAAAGACCAGCATTGGTGAGACTGTCTCTTGCTACACAAATACAGTAGACTTTAGGGTTCAGCATTTGGCTATTCTGACATGGGATACTCCAGCACTGGGGCCTGGCACACAACTTGTTTTGAACTCCAGCACAGGCTTCTGAAGAGCCCAGGTCCCTGCTGGTTTCACAGATGATCCAGGGACTACCAGCTTCAAGTCTAAAAGACTCTTTTCATCTTCTGATATGGAAAATTCTTTGAGCGGTCCATTGAGGAGAACCAGAAAGACTCACCACGTGGGTCTCTGTGTGGAAATTAATGAAAAAGTGTCCATTTCTCCAGCTTCTTCCCTGGAGGACCCTAAGTTTACAGAAGTTTTACATTTGATGAAAGAGAGCAGTATTTGGCCTCCCTACATACCTCTGAACCTCTTAGCACAAGACATCTGGGCAAAGCCTAAAATAATGTGAGGGCAAAGGTCAAAAACAGGGCACATTTTAAATATTGTTCTTATAAACTCAGAAAGTTGCTAGAATAAGAGGATTTGTGTTAGCATGTATCTTCTGAAAGATATGAAGTCTGAAAGTGAACTGTACGTCATTATTTAGTGATTTTAACTCTCAGTGATTTTCCAGAAAAACACAGTTTTTATGAGGAACAGATTAAAAACTTGAGACAAAAATCTGGACATTCTGTGAAAATCTGGACAGTTGACAGGTATGCCTCCCTAGGAACTTTCCTGTCTGCTGATGTGAGTTCAGGGTGCCTGACAGTCTCATTGTGCATCTCTTTGGCTGGTTCCCCCTTTAGATGATATAATTGGTGATGCAATAAACACAGCTTGGTATAATCTGGACACTGTGACCCCATGCCCAAGATAAACAGGATACTTAGACCTCTGCTAGAGTGTACTATCTTGACAGACACCCCCAAGCTAGATGTGGCTTTGTCTTTACTGTGAGGAAAATCTTGACTGCTCTGACTCAGCATTTTTACCGTCCCAATAAGAAATCGAGGTTATCAACAGGCTTGGAAAGTGGACCATTGTATTCACCACATTACATCTGGGTGCTGAATTATCTCATGCAAATGCTTTATCCCTTAAGGGATGCTATGGAAGAAATGCTGCATACTGTTGTGGGCCTGTCTTATGGCTTAGTCAAAGAGAAGCTCAACAGTCAAGTTTCTCCATCTTCCACGCTCGGCAACCTCATGGCTTAAGTAGCATTTAGTGTTGTAGAGGAAGCTGAAAGGGCAACAGGATCTGACATAGCTATGCATTGGCACTCTTGCCCATGCCTCAGTGCCTTCACTGAGAACACTAGAGTGACACTTATACATGCATCCTTAAAAATATCCTTCACTGTCTGGGCTTAAAATTGACCAATATTTCCATGGGATGAAGGAGAAAGGATAATCCCTTGCAAATGCCAGGGTCACCTTTCATTGTCCCCAGTGTGTCTTTCTGAGGACTCAAAGAAGCCAGAGAAAGATGCCTTTCTATTGCATCTGATGGAGCCCATAGCAGCAGGAAACAGAATCTGGTAAGTTTTCCTAATCCCAGAGCCAGCAATGCCACTGGTTTGAGGACAGTAGGTCTCCACATATTCTGGGATGCCAAACTTCCTGTAAAAGGGGAGGGTTCTCAGCTTCCCTGACTCTCACACTGGCTGTGTTCCTTAGGAGGTAGTTGGTAGGACATGCTTCCTCCACCTCACTTAGTCGTGCAAAATATCCAAGGAAGGGTGGATAAAGGAGATTACAAACATGGGTACCTTGTCCCATTCAAGTTTAGATCTAATGTCCAGCTCTGTTCTTGCCAGGTGTACCTGCCAATCAGGAAGTACAAGTGTGGAAAGGATTACAGCAGCCCCTCATAAAAGGGTCATCCAGGAGGTCTCAGTAGGTCAGCAATAGGTTAATAGAGTCATAGATTATTACTAGGCTAACTGCCCTTGTAGACCATTTTAAGCCTAGCCAAGTATCTCATGTGAGAATCAAACCCTGCAGCTTGGTAAGTAAGGTAAATACCTTAACCATTATGGCAACCTTCCACATAAAGTTTGCATATCGTAGACAAGAACATCTGCACTCCAGGTGAACACTCACCACATGTATTGTTTTAATTAATTAGTTAATTTATTGGTTTATAGATTAGTACTAGGCTAACTTCCCTTGCAGGCCATTTAAAGCCTAGCCAGTTATCCTATGACAGAATCAAATCCTGCACCTTGTATCTGTAAGATAAACACCTTAAGCATTATGCCAACATCCCAATGACAAGAATTTGATTACAGATTCCTTTCTGGGGCCCAAAAAGACACATGACCTCAGGCCTGTACTAGATCTCAGTGGCCTAAACACTTTTTTCCCAAAGAGTTCTTTCAGATGGTAACACTGCAGTCTATATTCCTATGTTTGTCAACAGGAGAGGATATATGCTCTTTTAACCTCCAGGATGTTTTTCTGCATATAAAAAAGACTAACATTCAGGAATTTCCTCTGCTTCTAAGTAGGAGTTAATCATTCCCATTTTCAGTCCCTGCCATTTGGTCTCACCTCTGTTACCCACTCCTATGGTGTTTACCAAATGCATATCAGTAGAGGCAGTTTATCTCTGCCTGAGTGCCATCAACATTTTCCTTACCTGGACAACTAGCTTGCTTCCATTGTGGCATACAAGAGACAGTCACATTCAGAGCAGTGATCTTTTGCTCTGACTGTTTTCATGGTTGGAGGTCAGAATCAGGTTGGTAAAGTTACAAATAAAGCCCACATAAACCATTCTTTTTGTAGGTGCAGTGACACTGCCAGCCCAGCTATCTGGAATTTTGTAAATAATCATATGTCATTTGTGAATAGGAATATGATTCATATGCTTGTCTTACAAATGTAAGAGAACTATATGTTATGTACTGAGCTTCAAGAATGTAACCACAGCATACCCTAATGGAAAAGAACAGAAATGTATATAAACTATATACCTGTGCAAATGTATGTTTTAATAGTAGAAGCTGGAACATACAGAGTTAACTTGCAAAACTTCAAGAAAATAAGTTGAAAAGTAAAGTGTTTTACGATTATGTTATCTCCCAGTAAGCAGACACATCTAGAGCTAGAGGTTTACCTATTGTCTTGAAACAGAAATGATTACTAGGTTTCAAATGTAAACATGTTTAATTGTTTTACAACTTCCAGTTCTGAGCAAACATCTGAGAGATATGCATTTTTCACAGAGAAATGTTAAATTCTGTTAAGTTTCTGTTATCCTGGGAGCTGAAGGCAGGTGAAAAAGAGTGATGCCATTTAGGCTAACCCAGCAGTAATTTGTGATATTAATCTAAGAACTCTCTCAGAGAGGGAGAGAGTGCATTTTGTAGCTTGTCTTGGACCTAGAAACATTCATTCAGCAATTTTACATCTGGCTTGCTCTGTAAGTAAATTATTTAGGGCATGGTATATTTTAGATATAGATAGGAATATAGTAAAGATTAGTTTAGATGTTTTCTGTATTCATGTGAGACCGTCGTGCAAAGTTGTTTTTAAGTATTTCCTGTGGTTCTTAACACTGTAGTCACTGTGTTGTTTGAGTATTGTCTTGTTCTTTTATTATTTATTGTTACATGTATTTAAACCTTTTAATTGTGGCTGGTTTGCTTAGAGATATTTAAGCTCTGAGAGTACTTGCATGTGTATTTGGTGACACTGTACAGGCCACCCTTAAATAGCCTTGCTCTTGGCCAGACTACCGTTTTGATTAATAGTAACATTGCACAGTAAAATTTGGCACCCTTTGGTAAGGGCCTTAAAAATAGTTAAGTAGTGGCTGATGGCAGCTGGCACTACCTTATTGTCTTGGCAGATGGGGGCATAGCTAGTAAACCTGTGCCAGCCTTTCCCAGGTGTGTGTTTGTATATAAATCAAATCTCAATGTGTGTGTGTGTGTGTGTGTGTGTGTGTGTGTGTGTGTGTGTGTGTGTGTGTGTGTGTGTGTGTGTGTGTGTTAGCTACTTAGGTAGGGACATGAAGCACTGGTTGGACACAGAGGGTGCTGGAGGTTTTGGCTTGGCCACTCAGCTGAGATCTCAACCGTATAGCTATGCCAGTGGGGAGCCTTATTGAGGATCTGGAGAAAGAGGCAGAAACCAGCCCCAGACTGACTGTGATCTCTGTGTGCTCTTAAGGGAAATTGTACTTTACTATGTGTGTACTTGTCATCCTCCCAATGTGTACGTACCTCACTGGTGCAAGTGGTGAGGATTGAGGGTCCTTGATTACTGGGCCAGTGCAGTGGTGTCACATATTAATTGGTGGCAGTGGTGGGATATCTACATAACATATTAATTGGTTGATAGTGGTGAGATAGCCACATCACATATTAATTGGCTTGTAGCGGTGTGGATATTGAATTCCTGTAGCATGTATACAGTGGTCACTGAAGGAGTTTGTACTCTCAATCTGCCATGCAGTGAACATTCAGAGTTCATATCCCAATTGTTTTACTTTTTGTGCTAGCTTAGTTAAGTTAGTCAGGGAGAGCAGGCAAGCATGTCAGCAGTGGAGTATGGCAAGCTGACAAGGAGTCAGTTGTCTGAGATGTGCCTGGCTAAAAGACTGATGCATGCCAACCTGACTAAAGCAGACATGATTGCAGCTTTAGTCACAGCTGCATCACAGAATAGCAACCATGAGGATAATCAGACTGGCCTTGGAGATGTACAACTGTCAGAAAATGGACAGCTCAACCTTTCCACAGAGGACTTAAAAATCCATCTGGAGTTAAAGAGACTTGAGCTAGAGGCCAAGCATTTGGAAACAGAGGCAGCAGATAGACTGAGAAGTCTAGAGACTGAGGAAAATGAGAAACTACAATGTCTGAAGGCTGAAGAAAATTAGAAAGTGCGATGTCTGCAGGCGGAGGAGAATGAGAGGTAGAGACAACATGAAAAGGAGATGCTGACTCTTCACCAGAGTCATGGAGGTAATGGGAAAGGGAGTCACCGAACCCCAGAAACAAAAAGGTCAGTAAATTTCTTCCACAATTTACAGAGGGGGATAATTTTGATAGTTTCATTCATATGTTTCGAGGGTATGTAAACAGTATAATGTTGACCAAGGGCTCTGGGTATGGTTCCTGACCCCCTTTCTCTGTGGTAAAGCTGTAACTGTAATTTCTAAACTTTCTGATACTGATTGCTTAAATTATAATATTGAAAGAACTGTTTGCTAGAATATTTTAAGTTAACACATGAAGCTTATAGGAAAAAGTTTTGTGAGTATAGACACAAAGTGTATGTGAATATGTTGCTGAACTAAGCACTTATTTTAATAGGTGGGTGAGTGGGTGTCAGGTCACCACTTTTGAAGGGCTGACAAACCTTTTGGTGAGGGAACAAGCCATTAGCACTTTGCCTGAGGACATGAGAATCTGGTTAGCTGATAGACAATGCAAATAAGTTGGGGGAGAAGGGAGACCTATACCTAGCAAGCAGGGCATCACTGCACAGGAAAGGGACACCCAGTGCTGCTCATGTGTCTAAGGGAACCCATGGTGGGCAGCCCATACTGCCCCAACAGAGTCTACCAGTAGCAAGGAAAGCCACTAGTCCAGGTACACATCCAGGACCAAGGGTTCAATGTTTTAAATGCAACCAGTGGGGCCATATAGCATATAGATGTCCACAGAGGCAAGGTGGGAGAGCCAGTAAGTGGGAATGACAAAATGCCAACAGTAGGTTGTCTCAAGACAACAAGGGTACAAAACTACTACAAGAGATTATATCCTATCTTAGTGAATGGGAAACAGGCCATTGCTAAGAGAAACACAGCCTCTGACCTAACCATTGTGAAGCCTACAATGGTTACAGAGGAGCACTACTTGTTTGGGCAGTCTACTCCAGTCAGAGCTTTAGGAGGGACCCCATTCCAAATACCTTTGGCTAGGGTTCACCTTGACTGGGAGGGCAGAAAAGGAAGCAAGCAAGTAGGTGTGTTTGAGAATATCCCTGCAGATGTCCTAATAGGGAATGATTTTGATAATGCAGTACCTTGTGTGCATACAGTTACATGCAGTCAGGCTTGGAGACAAGCATGTGGGTCTGGTAGCCTGGGGAGACCCAGACAGACTGCACACTTGCAGCCAGGACTGGTGAGGTAGTTACTTCAGGGAGGATGCTACCCTGTAGCAGTGAGACTGACGGTGATCCACAGCTGCTTGTGGGCACTGATGTTCCCTTGGACAGAGTGCAAGGGCAGTGGTGAGTAGTAGTACCTAGGTTGACAATGAGGTACCACTGTCAGACGATACCAGACTTCCTGTGGAAGGGGGATGGGAAGGGTTACAAAGAGAGAGTTGAGACAGGCTCAGCTCTCAGACCCTACATTACAAGGCCTGAATGAGGTAGCTAGTGAGGCACCTGATTCTCAGGGGAAGAGGCAATCTATATACTAAGGAAAATGGTTACTGTATAGAGAGTGGACCCCTGAGGGAGGGCTAGAGGGTGAGAGAATACAGCAGTTGGTAGTGCCCAGAGCCTACTGTCTGGCACCTCTAGCCATAGCCCATGATATTCCCTTTGCAGTTCATATGGGCATAAAGCATACAAAGAGACATATTATGCAGAACTTTTATTGGCCTGGGATTTATAGAGATGTAACAGGGTACTGCAGGACCTGTGAGCAGTGCCAAAAGGTAGACAAGGCAGAAGACAAGGTGAAAGCTTCTTTGATGCCTTTGCCTGTGATTGAGGAGCCATTTCAGAAGGTAGCTATGGATATTCTGGGACCTCTGAGTATCCCAAATTCCACAGGGAAAAAGTATATCCAAGTGGTAGTAGATTATGCTACTAGATACCCTGAGGCAGTGAATCTGTCCTCCATTGAGGTAGAAAAGGTGGCAAATGCTTTGTAGAGATTTTCAGCAGGGTAGGTTTCCCTAAAGAAATACTGACTGACAGAGGTGCCAATTTCATGTCAGGCCTGCTGGCTTGTCGGTGGAAGTACTGTGGGGTGAACCACCTAAAGACCACCCCCTACCATCACCAGACTAATGGTCTTGTTGAAAGCTTAAACTATACTCTCAAGTCCATGCTACAGGCATTTGCAAACAAGTTTAAGAGGGAGCAGGACAAATATTTCCCCATCTGTTGTTTGCTTACAGAGAGGTACCCCAGAAATCCACAGGTTTTTCACCCTTTGAGTTGCTATATGGGCACATGGTGAGGGGCCCTCTAGATTTGATTCAAGATGAGTGGGAGGATGAGTGTGAATCCCACAAGGTTGTCTGTTGTGGCATATGTCCTAAACTTCAGGAGATGTCTCAGGGAACTCATGGGCTTGGCCCAGGAAAACCTGGAAGAAGCTGAACAGCAGAAAAAGGTCTGGTATGACAGGAATGCTTGAGCTAGAGAGTATGCTGTAAGGCAGCAGGTAATGGTTCTCATTCCTGTCAGACACAACAAGCTTCAGGCATCCTGGGAGGGACCCTACAAGGTGGTAAGCAAGGTCAGTGATGTTAATTACATGGTAGAACTGCTAGGCAGGAGGCAGAGGTACAAATTGTGCCATGTTAACATGATGAAACCTTACCATGGTAGGGAGGCTCTTGTGCTGAGTATTTGCAGTAGACTGCAGGAGAATTCTGAGGGGGATCGAGTGAATGATCTCCTCAGTGAGGCTTGGACTGACACCTCAGTGGAAGGGGTGCAATGTCCCAGCAGCTATCTCCTACCCAGGTTCGAGAAATCCGAGCAGTGTTACAGGAGTCTGAGGGCATGTTTACTGGGAAACCAAAGAGACTCTGAGGGAGTCACATGTACGTCTGCATGTCACAAACTGTATTGCCTTTTAGATTCTGTTCCCATCAATCTTCATTATGCATCAGAACTTTTTGATTCGGTTTTCAGCTTTTCATCAGTTAATGTACATTCATCTGCCATAGCACATTCAGTGTCAACGAAGCAACACTTGCCTTTGGTTTAGAAGGCTGTGGGTTCTACTTCCATACCAGGCAGATAGATTGCTGCACTGCAGTCCATCTTAAGGGGGTTGCTGCACTCCTGAATGTGTCATCATTTAAATGAGACTTTAAACCAAGGTCCCATCTGTTTGAGTTAGTGGTAGCTCTTGGATGTAAAAGATCCCACAGCGCCTTTCGAAAAGAGTAAGGGAAGTTGGCCCTGGACAAATTTCCTCAAGTAGTATAAATACTACCTTGTGTCTCCCCTGAAAATAGGCCACTAGCCTAGTAGGACTAAGTTGGTCAACAAACAACAAACTGGAAATAAATAAATAAATAAATGTCTTCTTTAGCTTCCCTTAAAATATGCAGAGCTTTCATTAAGTGTGCCTTTCTCTTGAATCACTATGTTATGGAACCTGATACACCTGTGATTTATATTTTATTTTGTAGAAACTAATTCTTCTTCCAGTTGAACTAGTGGCATCAGCATATTTGAAATTTTTGATAGTGAAGACCCTTTAAGATATTAGCCAGAACGATCTCTGAGTTAAACGCCTTGTTTGTCAACACTGTGTACTTGGTTTTCCCAGGTGAAAGACTTTCAATGATGACCATTCCCTCATTTATGCCAAAGACTGTTACAGAGTCTAACCTTAGTCAGTCTATCGATCTTCTAGTGTTTTGAAGAGATTATTGTAAGAATACCTGTTGTATTGTATGGGTAGCCACAAGCAATGTAGGCACTACATGAACAGTGCCAAGACCTTCAGAAAGGATAATGATCTGTACATTTCCTCTGGGTTACAAAACCAGGGCAAAAGGTCACCAAGCTCTATTTATCTCACTGACTATCTAGTTGCAGCATCTTCATTTATCTGAAATATTGGAAAGTGTTATCAGACTTGCATCAGGCATGCTCAGCTAAAGCTTGTGCTGCTTCAAGAGCTTTTCTCCTGTGAGGCATCTGTAGATAACATTTTTTGCTGCCACAACATGGCCCTCACTGAGCACCTTTGCTAGGAATTATGATCTAGACATTCCGTGCAGTTCCAGATTTTTCTTTGGTGCTGCAGTGATCAGGAATATGATTCTAGAAACCAGCCACCCAGGAGGATCAGCTAAGGACTCTGTCCTAAAGATAAAAGAAGTCTGAATCTCCTTAGCAGATACAAATGTTATGTAATTACCCTAACACTAGATCTACTTCGAGAATTTAGACTTCCTTAATCATCCCAATCTGTACATCCCTGTCTCTCTTGTGGAAGGTTTACTAGCTATGTACATTTGGTGCATTTAGTTTGGTTAGGAACTGGAAATGGAGGAGAGAGGTGCGCAGTTTCATGGGTAAGTGGAGGTACAAGAGTGGTATGGGAAAATTGTACCTATTGAGCTGAGCATGAGCAGTTTGACTAAATCCTAAAGATTAACAAAAAAACTGAAATCTCTGAGTAGATCTAAAGTTGTGGTTAGGTGAATGCTTTATGTTTACTCACTGAGTAACTGTAACATGAGACAGTCAATTTGTAATTGCAATAAGAGTCATTCACTCTGCCCCTGTAAAAATTTTCAGCAGCCTCAAACAGATGGCGCAGCTGCCAACAAGAGTCATTATGTACCTGTAACAGTAGACACATACCTGACCTGTGTATACTTACATAGATGTTGCACACTATGCACTTTACCTGTGTATAGTTACATAGTAGTAGCACACTATACACCTGACCTGTGTGTAGTTACATATTAGTAGCACACTATGCACCTGATCTGTGTGTAGCTACATAGTAGTAGCACACTATGCAACTGACCTGTGTGTAGTTATATAGTAGTCACACACTATGGACCTAATCTGTGTGTAGTTACACAGTAGTTGCACACTATGCACCTGACCTGTGTGTAGTTAACATAATCATAGCACACTTTTCAACTGATCTGTGTGTAGCCACTGTGGTGCAGCAGTTAGCATTGCCACCTCACAGCAAGAGGTTCTCCGGTTTGATCCTTGGCTTTGGTGCCTTCTGTCCGGAGTCTGTATGTCCTCCATGTGGTCGCGTGGGTTTCCTCCAGGTGCTCCAGTTTCCTCCCACATCCCAAAAACATGCTGTAGGTGGATTGGACACCCTAAATTGGCCCTAGGCATGAGTGCGTGCATGTGTGTGCCTTCTGTGGAAGGTCAAGCACCGGGCTGGCAACTTGACACCGTAAAATTCCACTGCCAATCATGAGAGGACAGGTGATCCACTGTGGTGACCCCTAACCCTTGAAAAGCTGAAAGAAGAAGAAGAAGTGTGTGTAGTTACATAGTAGTCGCACACTATGCACTGACCTGTATGTAGTTACATAGTAGTAGCACACCATGCAACTGACCTGTGTATAGTTAATATAATCATAGCACACTTTTCACCTGATCTGTGTGTAGTTACATAGCAGTCGCACACTATACACTTGATCTGTGTGTAGTTACACAATAGTCGCACACTATGCACCTAACCTGTGTATAGTTACATAGCAGTCACACACTATATGCCTGATCTGTGTGTAGTTACATACTAGTCACACACTATGCACCTTATCTGTGTGTAGTTACATAGTAGTGACACACTATGTACCTGACTTGTGTATAATTACATAGTAGTTGCTCACTATTCATCAGACCTGTATGTAGTTACATAGTAGTCGCACACTATTCACCTGATATGTGTGTAGTTAACATAATCACAGCACACTATGCACCTGATCTGTGTATCATTACACAGTAGTTGCACACTATGCACCTGACCTGTGTGTAGTTAACATAATCGTAGAACACTTTTCACCTGATCTGTGTGTAGTTACATAGTAGTCACACACACTACACCTGATCTGTGTGTAGTTACACAGTAGTAGAACACTATGCACCTGATCTGTGTGTAGTTGCATAGTAGTCACACACTATACACCTGATCTGTGTGTAGTTACATAGTAGTCGCACATTATGCACCTGATCTGTGTGTAGCTACATAGTAGTCGCACACTATGCACCTGACCTGTGTGTAGTTACATAGTGGTTGCACACTATGCACCTGATCTATGTGTAGTTACATAGTAGTTGCACACTATGTACCTGACCTGTGTGTAGTTACATAGTAGTTGCACACTATGGACCTGACCTGTGTGTAGTTACATAGTAGTCACACACTATGCACCTGACCTGTGTGTAGTTACATAGTAGTCACACACTATGCACCTGACCTGTGTGTAGTTACTTAATAGTAGCACACTATGCATCTGGCTCAGTGCTGTGCACTGCTGAGCAGTGTAAGCTCAGCAGGTTTGTCACCCATGAACTGGCAATGATCACTCACTCCCATCCTCCCCAGTTAGGCCCCTCCAGCACCCATGCCGCTAATAAAATCATCTGGGATACAATCAGGGCTTCATTACTCTGTACCACAGTGCTGGGCCAGAAGTTACCAGAATTTAATAACTGAGTGATATGCCTCAGATCTAGTGGAGATTGTCTTGGCTTCTGTTGGGGGAGGCAGAGAATTAATTCAGCAGATAGGTATCTCTTCTGAAGCAGGCTGGGGAGCATATGGGTTAACTCTGGATGTAGCATCATTCTCAGTGCTAACACATCCCTTCAATAGCTCATGTATACCACCAAAATGCAAATCAGATCCTTGGCACGTATGTGTTACTTGACAGTTTCCTTGTGCATTGCTCAGTCCTGTACTCATGTTAGAAGCCAAATGGTCTCCAGCAGCGTACACCAGCACTGTGGTTTAGGTTGCAAGAAAGGTGGGACTGTGTCACCTGCTCACTAACACCCACCCACCCCCACTGACTCTTGCAGCACATGGATTGTGAGTTAATCTTGTGTTATCTGGATTACAGCTGAGGCTTTATCTGTCAGTGCTCTGAAGCCTCCTATATTTAATTCTGTCCCCTAGGAATTATTACATTTAATTCTTGTGTAACAGACAAAGGTTACCTGATATGCACTTACTTGGTAATAAATTAATTCATTTTATTCTTAGAATGGCGGAGAAAAGGGATATACTTTTGATGAGGGACTTCACTGTGTCAGGTGTAAACTGGAACACCCTGCCTGTAGCCATCCCAAAAGGCTGGGTCATTCTTGATAGCTGGCATGAGGCAGGTTTCAGGTAGATAGGACTGGAGCCTGCTTTAGGTAGTCTTAGTTTTGGCACTCTAAAACATGAAATGAGGGAATTGTTATGGCTAGGCTTGTATAGACCCTAGGGCTGATAGCCTAGTACCAACCTATGAACCTATGAGAAATGATCTCTGTCTTGGAAGTGGGCAGCTGTTTGGGAATATGTGATCACTAAATGGAGTGGTTCACTTTCAAAGCAGAGGGGTTCAAGCCAATTAAATATGGGACTGTGGGCTTCTGGAGGATAGGCTTTATTAAAATTGGGCATTACCTGAGAACAGCTCTAATACATGAAGGTTTGGGGCAGGAACAGTGGGAATACATTAAAAGTGCCACAGCAACAAGCCCATGTTTGAAATTAATATCTAAAACATGAAGAACAAATACTAACAGGAGATTTTTAAGGCAGGAGAAAATCAACTGCATTTATGAATATAAAATACAGAAAAAGAATGGCAGTCAAACATACAAATTTAGACCAAAGAATATGTTTAGAAGGGTCAAAATATGAAAGGCTCAAACAGAGAAAAGGACAGCAACTTCCACCAAGAATTGAAAAAGAAAATATGGCTTCATCAGTGGAATAAATACTGAGGAATTGGACAGGAAAGGTGAAAAAAAAAAGGATGCCACACAAGATGAAAATTATAGGTACTGACTGAATATGTTTGAAAGTGTTTACACTCAAAATCAGACAGTAGCAGTGCCTGCAGCAAGAAGGTTGGGGGAGGGGTCATTTCTTTTCACAGAGGAAGGAGTCCTGAAAGAACTCAGTAAAAAGGTGTGCAAGACAACAGAGCCTGATAGGGTTTTCCCTACAATTCTCAGAGAACTGAGATAATCATTTGGTGAATCAGGGAAGTAGAAGGGTTAGATCCTGAGAACTGGAAGAAGGCAAATATGATTAGCCTTCAAAAGAGCAGAAGCAGGACAGAGTCAGAGACCAGGAATTATCAACATGTCATTTAACATTAGGCATAAGGAAATGTATGAAACACTGGTAAAGGAAGAAAATGTATATTGAAGTATGTGGCACATATGACCTAAGGTAGAATGGAGTCATAGCAGGAAAGTAATGTTAAATAAAATCTAATGTATCTCACCGGCAGGTTTGAAAATGACAAGACCAAACACAGAAGTGGCCGAAATGAAAAACCTGAACTAACTAAGATAAAAGTATGAAAAAACTGGCTAAAGCTATAACTTTGTTTGCACATTTTGCCCTCACTGTCTTTCAGTCATCAGCCTCCTCCTGGTCAATCAACCTATTCTTTCCTCATCACCAGGGCAAGGGTCATACAGCAGGTGTCATCATTTAGATAGCCATCAAAGATGATGTGAAGATAGGTGAAGGCTGCCAGCCTAGCCGGATAGAATTTTGTAGATAATTCTGTTATTTGTAAATATTAATATAAGCCACAGGCTTGTTCTCTTAAATGGAAAGATTTTGCAGTACTTTTCCATTAATGGGGCAAGAGTCATTGTCAAACTCCAAACATAAAGGTTGCAGTGAAATGTACACTGAAAAGTCAACACAAGGAATAGACAAGTCTAAATCTTCTGCAAAAACCTGGACACGAGAAGTTTTGTTAATTCATATTCCTATTCTGCCAACCTCCCAAGTTTATAGTACCCACGTTTAGAGTGTTATTCATTATTTATGGATTTCTCCAGGATTTTGAAGAGGTCGAGAGCTAAGATCTCATCACTGCAGAAGAGCAAGAAGGAACTGTGATGCTTCCATAATCAACCAACAGGGCAGAACAAATGTAAATGAAACAACGTTAACTGGTACATCTAAGATGACATTAACATACTCGTGTAGCTTTCATACTATTTGGGATGAACTACCTTCACACACAAAAAGTACACTTTCTGAGTAATACTTACAGTTTAAAACTGTTAAGGAGAATCTGGTCACATACTAATACTGCAAATGCAATCATCTCACTTCCACCAATGTCATTTGTAACAAAACTTGAACTGAATGAAAGTCTAAAGGCATCTTTATGCACAATCACAACTACTCACAAGATGTTTAACAAACCAGCACTCGTCCTTCTGACTTGTCCCCTTTTGATAAACATACAGTTAGCCTTATTAATTCACATGATGTTATAAAACCACTGTACAAATCAGCAGATGGTCGGAGAACAAAACCGAAAGCGAAACCACGACAGGACTGTAAAATAACCACTACTGACATGTCAAAAAATGAATAGCACTCCAGCAAGGAAAATAACATTAACAACAGACGAAAAAAAGTTGCTGCCCCTTTAATGGAAAAGTACCTAAAATGCTGTTAAATGTGGAACTGCAAAAATGCAACAACAGTGCACTCTGATGTAGGAAGGCTGATAAGTCAAGCATTGTGTAATTGTTTGATGTCAAAACTCGGAGCGAGATGTCTAAATGAAGGAATCCTTCCTATTGTTTTGAGGCCAGAGTTAATGGCTAGAATTTACATGTATAATTTCTTTTATTGTTCTGGCTTCCTAACTAGCTGCAAGATGAAAAGGGCTATTAACCTCTGAGTTTCTGTTAGCCTGGGAAAACAGAAAATTGTTAAGAATGATGTAATATGAAGCAGCACAATGTTATCAATTTAAAGACAGATGATCAGAGTGCATTATGCATTTATCTTGAGAACATCCAACTCACCAGCACTGCCTGTGTATCTATATGTAAGTTTATTTTAGAACTGTGTTTTCTCCTTGATATAGCTAGGAAATAGGAAGATTAGACTAAGTGTTTTTCTGTGTCAATGTCAGAACTATTCTACTGTATTATTTTAAGCATTTTCCTGTGATCTCTGAACTCTTGACTAGCACTGTGTAGAAAGAAGTGTTGCCTTGTGTTTTTATTATTTATTATTAAATATTTTTAAACCTTTCAACTGTGGCTGTTTTGTGTAGAGATAATTTAAGCTCTAGAGTACATTGCATGTATGTAGTGATACTGTCCAAACCACCCCAAATAAGCCTTGCTGTTCAGTCACACTTACCATTTGGATAATAATATTGCAGAGTAATAACTGGACACCCTTTGTTAAGGGCCTTTTTAGCAGATGATATTAGTGGGTGGTGGCAGCTGGTACTACCTTAGACTGGGTAGAAAAGGGGCACAGCTGGAGAATCTGTCCCAGCCTTCTCCAGGAGTGTCTGTGCACTTGTATATATCTCATATTTCAAAGTGTGTGTGTGTCAGCTACTTGGGCAGGGACATGAAACACTGGTTGGACAGAGAGAATGCTGGAGGTTTTAGCTTGCCCACTAGGCTGAGATCTGGACCCTATAGCTGTGCCACTGGGGAGTCTTATTGGGGATCTGATAGAAAGGGAGAAACCAGCCTCAGACTGACTGTGATCTCTGTGTGCTCTTAAGGGAAATTGTACTTTACCATGTGTGTATTTGTTATCGTCCCCTATGTGGATGCCCCTCACTTTTGTTAGTGGTGAGGATTGAGGCTCCTTGATTGCTGGGCCAGTGTACAGATATCACATATTAATTGTTTGGCAGTGGTGGGATATCCACACCACATATTAATTGGTTGGTAAATAGTAATTGGTTTGTAGTAGTGTGGGTAGTGTGAATTCCTGTAGCTTGTGTACAGTGATCACTGAAGGGGTTTTGTACACTAAATCAGCCACGCAATGAATACTCAGAGTTCAGATCACAATTGTTTTATTTCTTTTGTTAGCTTAGTTAGTCAGGGAGACCAGGCAAGCATGTCAGCAGAGGAGTGTGGAAAGTTGACAAGGAGCCAGTTAGCTGAGATGTGCCAGGCTAAAGGACTGTTGCAGGGAAACCTGACTAAGGCCAACATGATTGCAGCTTTGGTCACAGCTGCAGCAGAAAACAGCAACAAGGAGGACAATCAGACTGGCCGTGGAGATGTACAACACTCAGGGAATGGACAGCCCAACCTTTGTGCAGAGGACTTAAAAATCCATCTGGAGCTAAAGAGACTTGAGTTGGAGGCCAGGCATTTGGAAATGGAAGCTGGAAAAAAGGAGAGGCTGACACATCATGAAAAGGAGATGCTTGACTCTTCACCAGAGTCATGGAGGTAATGGGGAAGGGAGTAACTGGACCCCAGAAGCAGAAAAGGTCAGTACATTTCTTCCACAATTTACAGAGGGGGATAACTTTGATACTTTCATTTATATGTTTAAGAGGGTATGTAAACAGTATGATGTTGACCAAAGGCTCTTGGTACGGTTCCTGACCCTCTTACTCCATGGTAAAGCTGTAACTGTGTTGTCTAAAATTTCTGATCATGAATACTTGATTATACTGCTGTTAAGAACTGTTTGTCAGAATTTTTTAAGCTAACACCTGAAACTTATAGGAAGAATTTTGTGAGCATAGACGCAAGGCAGATGAAAGTGTGTGTGAATATGTTGCTGAACTGAGCACTTATTTTCATAGGTGGGTGAGTGGATGTCAGGTCACCACCTTTGAAGGACTGACAGACCTTTTGGTGAGGGAACAAGCTCTTAGCAGTTTGCCTGAGGACATGAGGATCTGGTTAGTTGATAGACAATGTGCTACTTCAGATGAGTTGGGGAAGAAGGGAGACCTATACCTAGCAAGCAGGGCATCCCTGCATAGGAAAGGGATCCCCAGTACTGCTCATGGGTCTAAAGGAACCCATAGTGGGCACCACAGACTGCCCCAATAGAATCTGCCAGTAGCAGGGGAAGCCACTAGTCCAGTTTCACATCCAGGACCTAGGGTTAAATGTTTTGAATGCAACCAGTAGGGCCATGTAGCATACAGATGTCCATGGAGGTAAGGTGGGGAACAAAAGGTGAGAGAGCCAGTAAGTGGGGAAGACAAAATGCCAATAGTAGGTGTTCTTGAGACAACAGGGGTACCGAACTACCATCCTGCAGATGTCCTGATAGGAAAGGATTTTGATGAGTCAGTGCTATGTGTTAATGCAGTTACACGCAGTCAGGCTTTGAGACATACATGTGGGTCTGGTTGCCTGGGGGGAGACCCAGACAGACTGCATACTTGCAGCCAGGACTGGTGAGGTGGTTACTTCAAGGAGGAAGCTACGCTGTAGCAGTGATACTGAAGGTGAGCCACAACTGCTTGTGGGTACTGATGGTCCCTTGGACAGAGTGACTGTAAAGGTAGAGGTGAGTAGTAGTACCCAGTCTGACAGTGAAACACCACTGTCAGAGGATGCCAGACTTCCTGTGGAAGGGGAACTGGGAAGGGTTACAAAGAGAGAGTTGAGACAGGGTCAGCTCTCAGACCCTACATTGCAAGGCCTGAGGCAGGTAGCTAGTGAGGAACCTGATTCTCAAGGGAAGGGGGAATCTGTATACTGGGACAATGGGTTACTGTATAGAGAGTGGACCCCTGAGGGAGGGCTAGAAGGTGAGGGGGTACAGCATTTGGTAGTGCCTAGAGCATAGCATCTGGCGCTTCTAGCCATAGCCCATGATATTCCCTTTGCAGGTCATATGGGCATAAAACGTACAAAGAGACATATTATGCAGAACTTCTGTTGGCCTGAAATTTCCAGAGATGTAACAGGGTACTGCTGGACCTGTGAGCAGTGCAAAAAGGTAGGCAAGGCAGGAGACAAGGTGAGAGCTCCTTTGATGCCTTTGCCTGTGATTGAGGAGACATTTCAGAGGGTAGCTATGGATATTGTGGGGCCTCTGAGTACCCCAAATTCCACAGGGAAAAAGTATATCCTAGTGGTAGTAGATTATGCTACAAGATAACCTGAGGCAGTGGCTTTGTCCTCCATTGAGGCAGAACAGGTGGTAAATGCTTTGTTAGAGATTTTCAGCAGGGTAGGTTTCCCAAAAGAAATACAGACTGACAGAGGTGCCAGTTTCATGTCAGACCTGCTGGCTTGTCTGTGGAAGTACTGTGGGGTGAAGCACCTGAACACCACCCCTACCATCCCCAGACTAATGGTCTTGTTGAGAGTTTAAACTCTACAATCAAGTCCATGCTATGGGCATTTGCAGATCAGTTTAAGAGGGAGTGGGACAAATATTTACCCCAACTGTTGTTTGCTTACAGAGAGGTTCGCCAGGAATCCACAGGTTTTTCTCTCTTTGAGTTGCTGTATGGGCATAGGGTGAGGGGACGTATAGATTTAATTTAAGATAAGTGGGAAGGTGAGTGTGAATCTCACAAGGAGTCTGTTGTGGCATATGTCCTAAACCTCAGGACAAGGTTCAGGGAAACTCATGAGTTTGGCCCAGGAGAACCTGGCAGGAGCCCAACAACAGAAAAAGGTCTGGTATGACAGGAATGCTCGAGCAAGAGAGTATGCTATAGGGCAGTGAGTAATGGTTCTTACTCCTGTCAGACACAACAAGCCGCAGGCAGCTTGGGAGGGACCATACAAGGTGGTAAGGAAGGTAAGTGATGTTAACTACATGGTAGAACTGCTGGGCAGGAGGCAGGGGCACAAATTGTACCATGTTAACATGATGGAAACCTTACCATGATAGGGAGGTCCTTGTGCTGAGTATTTACAGTAGATTGCAGGAGGAGTCTGAGGGAGATCTGGTGACCGATCTCCTCAGTGAGGGTCAGACTGACATCTCAGTGGAAGGGGTAGCAATGTCCCAGCAGCTATCTCCTACTCAAGTTCAAGAAATCCAAGCAGTGTTACAGGATTTTGGGGACATGTTCACTGGGAAACCAGGATGGACCCACCTGGTGCAGCACCAGGTGGATACAGGACCTCAAAGGCCTATTAGGCAGGCCCCTTATAGGGTGCCTGAGAGAGTCAAACAGACTTTGAGGGAGGAGATACAGGAGATGTTGGAACTAGGGGTAATTCAAGAGTGCAACATTCGCTGGGCCTCCATGGCAGCACCAGGTTCTGTGTGGACTACAGGAAATTAAATACTCACACAGAATCAGATGCTTACCCCATACCTGGGACAGATGAGGCCCTAAAGCAGCTGGGTGGGGCTAAGTATCTTACAACCATTGATCTTACTAAGGGTTTCTGGCAGGTGCCCTTGACTCCCAGTGCTAAAGAGAAGTCAGCCTTTGTGACTCCTTTTGGCTTGTATGAGTTCACAAAGATGCCCTTTGGGATGAAAAATGCCCCAGCAACTTTTCAGAGGCTGGTGTATTATATCCTAGTAGGAGCAGGAGGGTTTGCCCTTGCTTACCTAGATGATATTGCCATCTACAGCCATTCCTGGCAAGAGCACCTTCAACATGTCAGGAAGGTGCGGGACAGACTACAGAGGGAAGGGTTGACCATTAAGCCCAGCAAATGTTAGGTGGGTATGGCAGAAGTCTCCTACCAGGGACATAAAATGGGGAGTGGTAAGATCAGGCCAAAACCTGCTTAAGTGGAAGCCATTCAGGCATGGCCTGCACCTGTTACCAAATACAGGTGAGGGCATTCCTAGGGACAGCAGGGTACTACAGAAAGTTCATCCCCAGTTATAGTACCATAGCTGCTCCCCTCACAGACCTGACCAGGACGAACACACCAGATAAGGTAGTGTGGACCCCAGCATGTGAGCCAGCATTCCAGGAGGTTAAGGAAGTTTTGGGAGGACCCCCTGTGTTAGCCAGTCCAGATTACAGCAAATAATTTGTTGTGCAGGTGGATGCTTCGGACCATGGGGTGGGGCTGTAGTTAGCCAGATTTCTTCAGAAGGAGAAGAGCACCCAGTGGTTTATCTCAGTCATAGGCTCCAACCCTGGGAGGAATGCTATGCAGCTGTAGAAAAGGAATGTCTAGCCATAATGTGGGCACTGCAGAAACTTCAGCCTTATCTGTATTGAAGAAAATTCACTGTAGTGACAGATCACAATCCCCTAACATGGTTAAACAGAGCCAGCCAGCAAAATGCCAAGTTGCTAAGATGGACCCTAGGGTTGCAAGCATATGATATGTCAGTGCAGCACCGGAGTGGGATTAGCAATGCCAACACAGATGGGCTCTCAAGACAAGGAATGGGGTAAGGTATACTCAGATAGACCTAACCCTCTCAAGCAACATTTCTCAAGTGTCACTTGAAAAGCTAGCTTGAGTTATCCAGGGGGAAGATATGTGAAGACAGGTGAAGGCTGCCAACCTAGCCAGATAGACTTTTGTAGATAATTCTGTCATTTGTAAATAAATAAACAAATAAATAAATAAATAAATAAGCCACAGGCTTGTTCTCTTAAATGGAAGAAAATGCTGTTAAATGTGGAACTGCAAAAATGTAACAACAGTGCACTCTGATGTAGGAAGCCTGATAAGTCAAGCATTATGTAATTGATTGATGTCAAAACGCGGAGACAAGATGTCTAAATTAAATAATTCTTCCTATTGTTTTGAGGCCAGAGTTAATGGCTAGAATTTCCATGTATAATTTATTTTATTGCTCTGGCTTCCTGACTAGCTGCAAGATCAAAAGGGCTATTAACCTCTGAGTTTCTGTTAGCCTGGGAAAACAGAAAATTGTTAAGAATGATGTAATGTGAGGCAGCACAGTGTTATCAATTTAAAGACAGAGAATCAGAGAGCATTATGCATTTGTCTTGAGAACATCCAACTCACCAGCACTGCCTATGCATCTATATGTAAGTTTATTTTAGAACTGTGTCTTCTCTTTGATATAGCTAGGAAATAGGAAGATTAGATTAAGTGTTTTTTGTGTTGATGTCAGAACTATTCTACTGTATTATTTTAAGCATTTTCCTGTGATCTCTGAACTCTTAACTAGCACTGTGAAGTAAGAAGTATTGTCTTGTGTTTTTATTATTTATTGTTAAATATTTTAAACCTTTCAACTGTAGCTGTTTTGTGTAGAGATAATTTAAGCTCTAGCGTACATTGCATGTATATAGTGAGACTGTCCAAGTCACTCCAAATAAGCCTTGCTGTTCAGTCACACTTACCATTTGGATAATAATATTGCACAGTAATAATTGGACATCCTTTGTTAAGGGCCTTTTTAGTAGGTAATATTAGTGGGTGGTGGCAGCTGGTACTACCTTTTAGACTGGGCAGAAAAGGGGCACAGCTGGAGAATCTGTGCCAGCCTTCCCTACGAATGTCTGTGTGTTTGTATATATCTCATATCCCAAAGTGTGTGTCAGCTACTTGGGCAGGGACACGAAGCACTGGTTGGACAGAGTGGGTGCTGGAGGCTTTAGCTTGCCCACTAGGCTGAGATCTGGACTCTATAGCTGTGCCAGTGGGGAGTATTACTGGATATCTGGAGAGAAAGAGAGAAACCAGCCCCAGACTGACTAAGATCTCTGTGTGCTCTTAAGGGAAATTATACTTTACTGTGTGTGTATTTGCTATCGTCCCCTATGTGGATGCCCCTCACTGGTGTTAGTGGTGAGAACTGAGGCTCCTTTATTGCTGGGCCAGTGCATGGGCATTACATATTAATTGTTTGGCAGTGGTGGGATAGCCACACCACATATTCATTGTTTGGCAGTAGTCACACCACATATTAATTGGTTGGCAAATAGTAATTGGCTTGTAGTGGTGTGGGTAGTGTGAATTCCTGTAGCTTTTGTATAGTGATCACTGAAGGTGTTTTGTACTCTAAATCAGCCATGCAGTGAATACTCAGAGTTCAGATCACAGTTGTTTTATTTCTTTTGTTAGCTTAGTTAGTCAGGGAGAGCAGGCACGCATGGCAGCAGAGGAGTACGGAAAGCTGACAAGGAGCCAGTTGGCTGAGATGTGCCAGGCTAAAGGACTGTTGCAGGGAAACCTGACTAAGGCCAACATGATTGCAGCTTTGGTCACAGCTGCAGCAGAAAACAGCAACCAGGAGGACGACCAGACTGGCTGTTGAGATGTACAACACTCAGGGAATGGACAGCTCAACCTTTGTGCAGAGGACTTAAAAATCCATCTGGAGCTAAAGAGACTTGAGTTGGAGGCCAGGCATTTAGAAATGGTAGCTGTTGAAAAGGAGCGGCAGAGGCAGCATGAAAAGGAGATGCTGACTCTTCACCAGAGTCATGGAGGTAATGGGGAAGGGAGAAACTGGACCCCAGAAGCACAAAAGGTCAGTAAATGTTTTTCGCAGTTTACAGAGGGGGATAATTTTGATAGTTTCTTTCATATGTTTGAGTTCATTACTGTTTGCACTTTTGAGTGTTATATGACTGTGCTGCAAGCATCAGCCTTGTTCCATCTTTTCTGATGTATCACAGGAAATGACTAACATAATAACTCTGTCTACAGATGACATAAATCTTCAGGTCACAGTACTGGAAACTGGATGGGGAAGAGTCTTACAAAGGACCTGAATCTCCTGTATAGGTGGAGAGATGGGTAACAAATGAGGCACCATGCATTAAATACAAGTTTCTGCTTTAAGTCAGATACAAGAAGCCATATAGGGTTATAGGTTAGGGGATGCTGTACTAGGAGAGACAGTAGATGAAATGTGCCAAGGCATTTTAAACTTTATCACTAGAGTAATTCATGTTTATTAAAAGGTTGTATTTTGGAACAAATAACAATGAAATTTGGGTAAAATGTTGCTTTTAAACTTTATCACTAGAGTAATTCATGTTTATTAAAAGGTTGTATTTTGGAACAAATAACAATGAAATTTGGGTAAAATGTTGCTTTTAAAAAGAAATCGCTCTGTAAAGAAGCCTTGTATATATTGAAGTGTAATAACTTGTTACCTGTGGGGTTAAATAATGAAATTGGAAATATTTAATTAATTGAAATGTTTTTTCTTATTAAGAAATTATTCTATTTGTGATTTAATTAACTGGTTTTATTATATATTATTGTATTTTTGTGCACTGCATTTTACTTCTTGAAGACATTTTGCCAAGGTGCTGGAGGTGATTAAATATCAGGTTTTCATTCTGTTCTGTGGTTGTTGTTATTTTATTTTTTTGGTATTTTTTATGATCATTGCACTAGTCCTGGGGTAAATGGCACAAGTAGATTTGCCAGGAGGAAAAATAGCTTAGCATTGGCATCATTCCATAGGACATAGATTCCAGTGATAGTGAGGTTATACTTCTACTCTTGTGGACACTGACAAGACCACATCTGGAATACTGTGTGCAATTCTGGAGACTTTATAAGGAAAATATGTGAAATATTTGAAAAGCATCAAGAGGAAGGCTACAGAGGTCTTCAGAGGATGGAAATAAAGGAGTTTGAACACCAAAAGGGTGGTAGTGGGGCAAAATGACATGGGAGAAAGGGGGAAAGCCATCAGATGCAGTTGGAGAGGTACACACTTTAACCTGGACCTGAAAGGGTAGCCTGCACTGAGAGAGTTGTGAACCCCTGGAATAGACTGATTGGGTGATGGACTGTGAATCCACAGGTAACTTCAACAGGCCCTGGGAAAGCTGGGAGGGTTCATAGGGCTTATTGATTCATAGGTAAGTACTATGCAATCAGTCTGAAGGCCGTTACCAGTAGCCAAAAACAAATATTCAAAAATTCCCTCTAGCCTCAAGGAGTACAACACAAAATAGACCAGAGGAGAATTTGAGGTTGCCCATCCAATTTGGGAAACTGTAGGGGAGATTAGACAGCATCTACTTATTATATACCCCCATATGAGTAGACTAGATAAATTGCTTCCTATTGCTGTCATACTATGTATGTAACATAACCTTAGCACCAGTGGTAGAGTAATTTCTGGCCTGATTTTGCCATCTGTGATCCAGTTTTCACTAATGAGCTTGTGTATATGAGACAGTAGCTGGGCAGATGAGTGTGAATATCCAGCCTTGGTTGTCCTATCTCAGAGGAGGGAGGGATGAAGCTTGCACTAGGAGATGTCTCCTGTAGAGGTCAGGAGAGAAGTTCCTTGCTTGGAAATGCAGTGTAATGGATGTACATACCTGAAGCACATAAATACCTTATATTGCAAGCTGCAGCCCAGCTCACATGAGATATATTCGGTGTTGGGGCTGTGATGACCGTGCCCTGGCCCAGCAATCAAGGAGCCTCAATCCTCACCAGTAACACCAGGGAGGTCATCTCCTAGAAGAGAGGAAAGGATAACTAATACACACAGTAAAGTACAATTTCCCGTAAGTGCACACAGAGATCACAGTCAGTCTGGGGCTGGTTGCTCCCTTGCTCACCAGGTCCCCAGTAAGACTTCCCACTGGCACAGCTATAGGGTTCAGGTCTCAGCCTAGCTAGGCAAGCTAAAATCTCCAGTACCCTCGCTGTCCAACCAGTGCTTTGTGTCCCTGCCCAAGTAGCTGACACAACACACACACTTTGAAATAAGTATGTATACAACTTCACAGACACTCCTGGGAAAGTCTGACACAGATCCTTCAGCTTTGCCCCTTTACCCAGACTATACGGTAGTAATCCCTGCCACCACCCAGCTAATAATATCAGCTACTAAAAGGCCGTTAAAAGTGTGTCCAATTATTACTGTGCAATATTATTATCCAATGGTAATGTGACTATCCAGTCTAGGCTTATTGGAAGGGCTTAGACAGTCTTCTTCTTCTTCTTTCAGCTTTTCCCGGTTAGGGGTCGCCACAGTGGATCACCTGTCCGCTCATGATTGGCAATGGAGTTTTACGGTATCGGGTTGCCCAACCTACCACAGAAGGCACACACACACAAGTACTCACGCCTATGGCCAATTTAGAGTGTCCAATCCACCTACAGCATGTCTTTGGGATGTGGGAGGAAACTGGAGCACCCAGAGGAAATCCATCACAACCACAGGGAGGACATGCAGACTCCGCACAGAAGGCACCCCAGCAGAGGATCAAACCAGATAACCTCTGACTGTGAGGTGGGAAGGGCTTAGATAGTAAACTCTATAAATATATAATGTATGCTAAAGCATACTTTATCTCTATATAAACCAGCCACAGGTAAAAGGTTTTTAAAATATTTAATCATAAATAATTAAAACACAAGACAATACTACTACACCACAGAGATATCTAAGAGTTCAGAGATCACACATAAACTTAAAACAATACAGTAGGAAAGATCTGATTTCAAAGAAAATACTTAGTCTAACTTTCTTCTAAGTTTATTCCTAAGAGAAATCACAGTGCTATTATCTTACTTACATACATAAAGAACAAGCAGTGCTGGGTTAGATGTTCAAGATCAAAATGCTTTAAGTCTCTTGTGCGAAAACAGTATTTAAACATTACTAGCAAACATGTCTGCTGGGTCCCTCCCAAATTACATCATGTTGACACTTAGGTTTTCCCAGGCAAACAAACTGCATTATTTAGCAATCTAACACCTGCTCAGAAACATACAATACAAGACATTTCACATGTATAGTCTAACAGAAACCAGAGCAATAAAGCACATTCCACATCTAAATTCTGGTCATAAACTTTAGCCTTAAAACAATGGGCATGAAATCTTCATCCAGACGCACTGGAGCCGAATTCTAACATGAAAGGGTCACAACATGCTTCACTGGGCCAGTAGAGTGCAATGTCGTCACATATTTTGCAGTTCCACATTTCACAGTATTCTTTTACACTCAAGAAAACATGCCTGTATTTTTACATTTATTTACAAATGCCAGAATTATATATTAAATTCTATTTGACTAGGCTGGCAACCTTCACCCATCTCTCCCAATCATCACAGGGGCATATTCAAAAAATTATGCCCACTTGTTCAAAATGGGAACTTTGCTTTCTTTCAGGAATAGTTAGGGGAGTAATCAGATGCATAGCATGTAGTACAAGGGTGGGAGTAGAGACAGCAGAGTTTTTTTTTAAACAAATGTTCCCAGATCACTCCTAAAAAGAAGACTGGCAATTTAACCAGGAGAATAAGGCTATCAGCTGCTAATGAGCTTTATCTTGTAGACCTAGGTTTGATTCTTTTAGTTTATATTTGCCTGCTCCATTTTAGGGTCATCCCTGAAAAGAGCACTTGTGTCTATTTTTTTTTCTTGGTTAATAAATGAATAACTGGATAAACAAATAAATATGAAACCAGTTGATGATGGGAGAGAGAATTTGACAGGCAGAGTTTGCAGAGAGGCAGTAGGAAGGGACACTAAACGTACCTGCAGATGAAGCATTGTGCTTATAACAGAAAAAGACCAGGATAAGTTGAGGCAATTCAGCTGATACAGAGAAAAAAAGGTGTTCTCATAGTTTTTGGAATCGGGATGAGAGAAAATGTGAGCCAATGAATGAAGACAGGAAGAGCTAGCAATCAGATGATGAAGTAATAAATAAGAGAAAAACGTAGATAGATTAATAGGCTCCCTATTATATTCACGAAGGTCCACTTACCCGAATACAGAAACATCGACACATCTGCATCGAATCGCGAAAACACCGATCATCCTGAAGCGCGAAATCCGAAATGTTGAATCGTCATGGTTGGCCCTTCTGCGGTATAGTTCCGTAAGGTAAGTGTGCGATAGTTACGGACCTTAGGGTTAGGGTGCGGGTTAAGGTAAGTGCATAGATAGTAATAGTGTGCGATAGTTATGGACCTTAGGGTTAGCGTGCGGGTTAAGGTAAGTGCATAGATAGTAATAGTGCGTGATAGCTATGGACTTTAGGGTTAGGGTGCAGATTAAGGTAAGTGCATAGAAAGTAATGTATGTAAGGTTTAATGTAGGGTTTTGGTTAGTGTATGCATGTGGTTTATTTATTTTGTTTGGGTAGGTAGTATGTAGCACGTGGTGGGGTTGGACAGCTATGGCAGTTTGGGATTTTGAATTTCGTGGTTTAGGGTGTTCGGTGTAGTCGCAACTTGGGTGATATGTGTCGATGATTCCGTATTCGATGTTTTGGACTTTCACAGTTGTAATATAGACCCGATTAATATGAAAGAGCAGCAGAAAACAGATGAAAAGTGAGGTCAGAGAAATAAATGCCAAATAATCTGATTACAATGCTAATGTATGTAGGTGCCTTATTTCAAGTTCTGGGTCTGCAGTGGTGTAAGTGTCAGCCAGGCTGTCTTAGTTTAACAAAGAAAACCTTATGTTTTCCCATTTTTTCTGAGGGCTTAGGGATATGCTGCGATATGATGGCATCATGCTTTCTCCCCTGAATATGGCATGGCCATACATCACCTTCTAATATCCACTAGGTGGCACCAGTTCACACAGGAAAAGACTATAATGGGTATTCAATTCTTCTGGTGACATGTGTTCAGTCCTAGATCCAAGTTATCACAATCAAATACAAAAATGTAATCGCTAAAATTTGTTTGAAATGCATACTTTTAGTTTCTCTGAGAAAAAAAAGAGAAGCAACATGATAGTTAAACGTTAATTCTAGAAGGTTTATTTGAGCTTTGTTTGCAGAGGTTTTTCTGCGTATTTTTGTTCTCTTTGTCTAATGATCATCTAGAGCCTTCCACGGTTCGTCATTCTTTCATTCCCTATAATGCACTCAGTCACTGTCCTAACATCACTCCATTGAGGGGGACCACAATCATCCAGTGGAAGCTAGCCTTGTGGCATCTATACCTGTAGGTGTATGCTGAGTAAAGAGACAAGCGGTTAAAAGGCTGTCATTGAATCTGTCATGACTGGTGAATGCTTTTTGCCTTGGCCTATGCATCCCTCTTGCGGTCTGATGTGCTACTATTCCACAGAGCTGCTCCTGTGATTTTTGTCCACACTTCTGTGTGTGAATTGATTTACTTTATTAATTTTATTGTATTTTATTTTATTAACCAGGGATAGAGCACTGAACCTTTTTCGGGTTCAACCTAGGAGGGTTGTCTGGTTAGGTGACTTGCGCAGAGTCACACAGGGCAAATGAAGCCGAGGGAATCAAACTGTGGATCACAGGAATCAGCTTATTAATAGCACCTTAACCCTCTGCACCAACTGACAGACATTGATCAGTGGATACAGTACACAGTCGGGGGAGGTGCTCATGTCTTCACCTGTGCTGCTGCATGCTGGTTCACTCACCACTGCTTAATATCAGCCATGAAGTTGGTCAGCCTGTCTGTCTGTCTGTCTCTCTCTCTCTTTCTCTCTCTAACGCCCGGAGGGATGAGCCATTATAGTTCACTCAGCATCTTGCTGTCTGGATAGTTCTTTCAGTACCCAGAGAACTAAACATGTTCAAGTCATCTGAGATGTAATTAGGGCTTTACCCCTCTGTGCCAGAGAACTGGTAGTGTAGATTTTTCTTCTGCATTAGCCATACCACTATACAAAGTCATGTCACTGTTGGCAGATTAGGTTTGAGTAGCAAAGTAGGAAGCGGTATGAATATAAAAGTCTACTTCTAAAGGCTGACTCTCAGATGACCAACTTTCAAAATCCCGAGGCAAAAATCATGAAAGTTCAGAAACCCGAATGTCGACTGTTTGCTAGGGTTAGTAAACACTTGGCCAATATACCGTGTTCGCCACTGTAGTGTGATCCCGGAATTGGTATGTTTAGTTAGGGGATTAGGTGGGTTTTATTTACCTTGGCATGAGTTTTGTTTATAGTTGGTCATGTGTTTACTTACCCTGGTAAAAATCGATGTTAGGGTTTCTGAACTTTCGTGATTTTCTTCTCAAGATTTTGAAAGTTGGTCATCTGAGTGTCAAGCTTTAGAAGTAGACCCAAAAAGAATTTTATATATTACATTTGATACATTTGTTTGTTAACTGGGTAAGCACATTATATATAAATGCTTCATTTTAGGACTGAATTGGGAGTAGTCTTTGACTAATTATAGTAGACAAACAGTGATAAGGGAATCAAACCCAGGACTCCAGAATAAAGCTGATTAACAGCCCATAGCTTTAATCCTCTGTGCTAAAATGTCAGTAGAAACAAGCCTCAACTGACTGTCAGCAGCTTGTTTTACTGGTTCAGAGAAATCAACTTAGGCTAGGGTAAGAGCGCTTTGGGCTGTTTTGAAAGTCAACACTGCGGCTAATATTAACATTAAAAGCATACAGGTAGTCTTGTTTGTAAGACTACAAAAGCAAGGAGCCTTAACCTTGAAAGAGCAAGTCAGACAGCTGGAGAGAAAGCTTTTCAAAAGTCTTTCCTTTCCTCTTGGAACCTACTGCTGAGTGCTGACTCACTTCAAAAATTAACAGACTTTATACAATTTAAGTCAAAACTATTCCATCATTTTAAACAGAAATCGACAAATACTATTGCTACAAAGATAATGGTTAAGTGACCATTATATTCCACACATTGACTGAGTTTACTTTCAGGTTTTCCACTCTGCTTAGGTACTTATCCTATCAGTTTAATGTAGTAGCTTCATTTGTAAATAATTTATTCTGTGTAATCATCGGTGTAAATCTTAATATCCCCCTACATTCCACCTCATCTAAGTCCCCAAATCATTTCCCCCCTATGTTTGAGCTTAAACCTGTCTCCACTAACTACATAAAAGACTTCTATCCAAACTTAAACCCTGCTCCAATGCACCTGACAACATCCCCTCTTCCTTTCTCAAGTATGCTGCCGATGGTATAACTCTCCCAATTAGTATCCTAATTAATAGATCTATAAAATAATCCTGTCTCTAAACTCTGGTGTTCTGCCTTTATTCTTCCTCTCCACAAAGGAGGCAAAAAAACTAACATTTCAAACTTCTGCCCTATAGCTCTTCTCTCTCCAATCTCCATAATCCTAGAAAAATGCATCCACCTCCAACTTATGCCTTTTCTGACTAAAAACCAACTTCTTACCTCTACCCAACATGGCTTCCAACCAGGACATAGCACCATAACAGCTCTACTGTCATTCTTAGAAACTGTCAATCAAGCCTGAGATTCTGGGAACTTGATATCCACAGTGCTTCTAGATCTCTCTAAAGTATTTAATACTGTTTCCCATAAGCACCTTCTAAGTCACCTCTCAAACCTAAATCTCTCCCAAAACACGCTTTCCTGGTTCTTAAGCTATCTGTCAGATAAATCTCAGGCTGTGAAATGGAAAAAAGGCACCTCACCTTTCTTACCCTCCCCTGCCAGAGTACCACAGGGGTCCATCCATGGACCAGTGCTGTTCAATATCTTTATCAATAACTTTCACTCTGCTATTCCTAATGACAAAGTCATCCAATATGCAGATGACTCTATACTTGTCTGCTCTGCCTCTAACCTCCCTGAGCTCCTATCTAAAACTCAGACTGCCTTCTCAACTACTGAGATCTGGATGCACAAAAATCACCTTTCTCTCAATGGTAACAAATCTAAAATACTACTATTCACACCCTCAAAATCTTTCTCTTTTGATAAAAATTCCAACTGTGTGAATTTTTTTAAAATGTATCTGCACTATATTTTTCCATTATGGGCAATGTTGCTCACTCTTTGTATTATTTGATAAGTATTTGTACTTTTATTTTTATTGGACTGCTATCTTTACAGTAATCTGTTTCATGGAGCTTTTCTCCCCGGGCCTCCACTGAAAATGGGCTTTCTGGGCCCAGTGGACTTCCTCAGTAATCAAACTGGAAATAAATAAATAAAATAAATAATATGTAATCGGTATTATAGTTTGTAAATATGCTAAAGGTTACACCTGTGAGGTTTTCGTGTATTATCTGTATTGTAAGGAAATCATCACTTATTATAAGAAAATTAACTTTTTATTATTGATGTGACTTGTGTCAAGATTGTGGCTGAAAAGAGGCTCCATTGGGGCTCAGTTATCCCAGTTAACACAGAAATAAACAAGTAACTTTTATTTGCTTTTAATATAGTCTATACTGGTTACGCTGAAGTACACATTCTAGTTGCATACTGTTATATTCAAGACAGGCTAGATGTGCACAGCATAACATTAAATAAAGACATGCCAGATAGAGAGAGCTTCCATACATGCTTGCTGTTGTGTCTGAACTAGGCTAACTGTATACAGTATAACAGAAGACATGCCACACGGGGTAAGGTTGCATGCTTGTTTACTGTTGTATCTCATTCAGGTTAGCTGTGCATAGCATAAGACAAAAAGAAAACATGCCAGACGGGGAGAGGTTGCATGCTTGTTTATTGTTGTATCTCATTCAGGCTAGCTGTGCATAGCATAAGACGAAAAGAAAACATGCCGGATGGGGAGAGGTTGCATGCTTATACATGTTGTACAGAAAGGCATAATCCATCAGGGTGGATTTACAAGTGCCCACAAGGCTATGAATGTGCAGAAGCCCTTATATATCATAAGTACACACCTGAGAAAAGTTACGATTATTTACTGCAAGCATTGACTCACTGTGTAACATAGAACATTTAATAAGACCAGCTGCATTATACTAGCAAGCTTATGATAATATAGCATGTGTTCACATAAATAGTAAATGAAGCGCAATCTTTCTACAGCTCTTCAATATAAACCCCCTAGCACATAATTATGTAATGATTTCTAATAACATTCATATATAAATTAGTTATTTCTAAGTAAAAAAGTAACATTTAACAAATTTAGTACTGTAATAGTTATCATAAATAATGATTCAACATGTAATTATCAACATCATTACACTTTTCATTTCAAAAATATTTGTCTCTCTTTCCTTTCATCATGTCAATGAGGTGACCTCAGCACTCAATTCTGATGTCCAGATAGGCTAGAGCCAGTGGCTTGCACAAGTCCATTTGGAGGATATTTCTTGAGCACAGGATTCCTTGCCTGGGACTCAGTAACATGTGCCACATTTAAAAGCACAGCTGTTACTTGTTCTGAGTGTGACTGTGTGATGTTGGTGTCACTCATCCTTTTGCAGGCCTGCTTGTAAATTTGTAAATCCTTGGTAATGGACATCTCTTGTCATCCTTCCTTTTCAGGTTGGCTCAGAACATTTGACCTTCTCTAGTAAAGCACCTGGCAATAGGTAATGCTTTAGTCATCTGTACATGTTAGGTTGTTAAGGCCTAGGATGGACATCAATGTTTTGATTCATTAAAGTTAATACATTTATAGCTTTATACTCCGTGTGGTGATTATAATATTTTTTTAGCATTTTAGCATACTAGTTTGTGACACTTTTTAAAAAGTTTATTTGGTTGTCACTTATGCTTATGTGCGAGAATTTTATTTTCATGAAAACCTTTATAGCAACTTTAGTTATGTTCTAATGACTGAAATGATTTGCCACTGAAGGATGTCATTCTCATTCAGCAAATATCATATTCTATTACCTTTCTTATCATATCAAAGTCACATTTTGAAGTATTCTACAATCTTCTTTAAGGGCCCCTTCTGTGAAATACTCACAAGGCTCATCAAAGACTTGTAACAATGTTCTTATAGTCCTGATTCCAACATCCATTTCCACTTGTTTTGATGGGAAACAGAAAATTTACAACAGGACTGAACGCTGTACCATTAATGGGCAGAGACAACTCCTTAATGCTTTATCCCATGCATGGGTCCCCTCAAATTATCTCTGCTACGATCCCCCTTATTCTCATTAGGGGTACTATATAATAATTGACCATGGAATGGGTAAGGACAATCTATAACCAAATTGGATAGGTTATTTTGAGCACAAAAAGGGAAATTGGCCAGTTTTAAAATGGCTTTCAAGGGAAGCTTGCTTAGTACTTACCTATGAACTTATGACCTAGTTCTCATCTGGTTGTGCTTGTGGAACTGCTTGCTTGGACTAGTCTTTGGTGCTGTAAGTATTTCACTGCTGGTCTGTGCTTGGAGATAACTGTAAAAAAGCATAATCAGCAGGCAGGGAACACAGGATATAAATTAAATATGCAGCATGTAGATCAGACACAGAGATAGTTTCAGGGCAAGGAAAGGTCTCATTGTTCTGGTCTATCCTACTTCAGTAAGGCCTAAATGAGTGGCCAGCCCACTGACAGAAAGGGACAGCAACTGTCAGAGATACTAGGAACCTCACAATCCACTTTTCAGAGGAATATCTTTGGTGAGGTTGAGTATAGACTCCAGATAATGTCACCTGGTAGTGTGCACATTGTCTCTAGGTGATGGCCACTGTTGATGTGATCTCTCAACTCCATGTACAAAATGGGAAGAAGGGGGTTGATGCTGATGCCTGTCTTAAGAGGAGAGCCAGGATTTTTGTGTAAAGTGTCAGCCGGCCCCCTAGTGGATACCAGGAATATGACATCAGACAGTCACAGTGGTTAGAGCACTGACATCAGATGTCTGCATCAGTACATGTGCCCAGAAACATGAAGCATGCAAGTACTTCCTGCAATGGCATCATTGTATATCATGCATTCAGGGGTAAAGAGCATTAATAGAGAAAGAGAGAGAGAAAGAAAACAAAATAAATAAATAAATAAATAACAAGAAAATGAAACTCTTCACCTCTGGTTGAGGGAACCTATAATAATAATAATAATAATAATTAAAAAAAGTTCTGATAACTTTACTTGAAAAATCTGAAAAAAACCTATATTAATCAGATGAAGTTTAGTGTCTGTGTGTATACACATGCATACATGAATGTGTGCACATGGTTTTGAAATTATGTTATGTGTGTGTGTTTGTTAATATGTATATGGGAATGAGTATATGTTTGAGTGGCTGAATACCTGCGTCAGACTGTTTAATAATTAATTAGAGTAATCCAAGTCACAATTTTGGATTGACAGAAACACACAGTATTCAAACACCCCCACATTATCTTCCCCCACAACACACACACACACACACACACACACAAACAACCAAGGGTGTAGCCAGGCCCTCTTTGTACTCTGAGTATTTTTTTCTGAGCAGCATATCAATATGGCTTTTTTTAGACACATTATGTTTACAATTAACTAAATGAATGCCACCAACAACAGGCGCAATAATGCTAATCTAAAAGCAATATCTTTATAATAGTTTTATGGGGAACAGCTGAACATCTTACTTGCATTTATTAGGTGCTTGGGGGGCAGCATTTTGAGAGATGTGTCCATGTGTCCCAGGTATCCAGGGGGAGGGGGGTAACACTAACAGCTTGGGAGTATAAAATGGAATTTGCTTGCTACATCCCTGATGCACACTTTCTAATTTTTTTTCTTTTGTTGTAACTCATTACAGTTGAATACACCTTCATGTATTTCTGCAGTTACCACCTACTGTGTCTCTAGGAGTCAAATATTGCTTGTTCATATTTGCATTAATAATTCCAAAACCATGCTAAGTACAAGGTATTAGAATATTTTATTTTGAAGCATACATGATGGCAAACATTTGACCTCTGTCAATGAGTATATGTTAGAAATGTAAGGTGATAACTTCATTTTTAAAGACTCAAGCCACACACACTGGAAGCTAAAGGTATACACTCAAAAGAGCTGTACTGGAGGGAATGAGTTAGTATTGCTCAAATCCAAATGTCTATGCACATTTCATTTTGATTCTGTTTGAATTCATCTGACTGTGTAGCTTGCTTCTAACTTGAAATCATAATTTCTGGTGTAACATAACTATATTGTCATAACAATGGTTTTGCTAGATGGCTGACAGGCAATGCAATATATTTTTTTTAAATGATCGTCTGCCCTGTGGAAGGACAGATAGACTTTTTTCTTGGTACTGGTTTCTAATGACCACAATTGATCCTCCCATCTAAGAGTAAGGGTCAGGGCAGGCCTTGGGGGAAGGGCTGTCATACAGTCTGCCATAGAGATGCATGTGCCTTCACTGGCATCCAATCAATGAGGGTGCACTTGTATGGTCCTAACCCCACTTCTAGTGGCTGATATGGACACCTGTGTCACCGCAAGGCCATCCTATGCCTCCCAATGCCAGTAAACTGTCCAGATTTGAAACTCATATTTTTTGGTCATTTCCTCGTAAAATTTGTGGTTTTCTGGCAAATCATTGAGGAGTGATGTCACTAAATAATGACAGACATTTTTGCTTCAGACTTCATATCCTTCAGAAAATGCATGCTAAAACAAAACCTGCTGTTTTAGCAACTTTTTTAAGTTTATAAGAGCAATAATTAAAATCTGTTTTTGATTTTGAGAATTTGTTCCCCTATTACTTTTGACTTTGTCCCGATTTCTTGCACTAAGAGGCTGAGTGGTATACCTTGCTCTCCATTTGTGTGGGCACAAACACACACACATTCCTACATGGGCTACCACCAATGGTTGGGAATTGTCAAGCCCATATCCCCTGGTCCTGTGGTCACTGTTATTGTGCAAGAATCCGCCTGCAAAGGCGCAGGTTGGTCTAAGTGGAACCACCATCTCTTACCCCTGTCTCCAGGATGGGAGAGCCAGCATAAGCAGTTCATATCCACCCTCTCCTGCTCAGCTCTTCATGTGTCTGAGCTGTTCTTCAAACATGGGCCATCCTTCCAGCTTTATTCTTCTATACCTCAAAGCCAGGTGAAGAAATAACAGCCATCAACCACTTTGCTTAAAAATCAAGAGCAAAGTCCAGAATTAGGAAGGTCATAATTAGGACTGCATTCATTGTTGATATTATTCATTTAAAAGCTGTTGAAATTAAAACTAAAATGTTTACAACTGGGACTATTAATGTTTAGAAATTTTAAGCCTTGTTGCTTTGCCATGAAATCACAACTGTTAAGATAGACTTAGCAAAATTCTGAAGCAAAACCAAATATTGTTCTGAAATTCATCCATACGTGAGAACCAGGAGACTCGTACCTTCCTTCCACATCTTTCAGACAGGCAAATCAAACTTGGATTAGCTCAGTGATACAGGCTGGAGAACTCTCTCTGCACTGCTGGGTAACAACCATTCTGTATTTTTAATGTACATTACAGAACCTCATTAATAGACTAAGTAGAAGTAAAGTTCCTAGTATGTTGGGCTGGCAGGTAAGAACAGTTTAGACAGCAAACATTTTTTAGGTTGCAGCAGTAATTTTTCTTGCAGACATGACCATTAACAACTCCTTCCCACAAGAGGGAGCAAAAGTCTTGTTTGGTACTTGTATAGGAATACCTTCTACCTAAGCTTTTATTTTCATTGGTTGTGTTGTTAACCTTTCAACTGAGCAGCATGGCAACGTTTGGAAATGGTAATGCAGGAAAGGTCTTAGTTGTAGTACTGCACACACTGTAATAATGGCACAGAGGGTAGCAGAAAGTCAGCTGGACTCCTGTATCTTGCATTCCCAGAGCTGCAAGACTGGAACTAAGGAAATCTTACACTTTCTACAGAAATTAAAAGAATATTCAAGGTAAGAGACTTGCGATTTTGTTTAATTCAAGATAAGTGAAGTAAGAATTATGCATGTTAACATTAGAAATGGAAAATTACATTGTTTGTGGGAGTAGTCTATACATGTTTCTTTATGAAGTAGACAGTCAGGGATTCAATGTGCATTGCAGTTAGCTTTAGACTGTAGAGAATGTCAGCTAAAACTGACATTCTCAGCTGTGCTGTAATATGTTTAACATTACAGTGTTATATTAATGTTTCTTAGATTCTTGTAATGTTGTTGTGTGCATCCAGTGCATACATAAGTCCTGTTTGTTGAAACTGGGTGAGTTGAGGGTCAGGGCATTGTGAATAAAATGAAGCTCTTTACCACCTCCTTGTCAGTATGTGCACTTCTTCAAAGGATATTTTTTTCATTGCTACTGTTTTTGTTTATCTTGCACTCTTTTGGTGTATATAAGGGAATGAGGAATGCAGTAACATGTAGAACTTGGTATGTGTTTGTAGTGCAGTTGGGATAATTTGATACTTCATTGCCATTCAGTGTTGAAAATATGTATGGGAAGCAGATTGTTTTGGTTATCTTTGCTGTGTCTCTGTGAAAGATAACACAGCAAATCATTTAATTCTGTTGTGTTACTGGGAAAATGTTGCCTTAAGTAACTGTAACATTATGAGCTTTGTGTATGTATGTGTATGCATATGTGATTCATATTATGTGCAAACATGCAGACAGACAAGTAGCAAAGCATTTAATTTCACTGTATTGGTAGAAAAATGTTGCTTCAGTGATGGTACCATTGCATCTCACGTCTGCAAAACTTGTAGCTGAAACATGCACACTGAAGTTTTTGCAGTATGAATTTAGTACTACGCATTTTTATGTATAACAGCAGTTCATTACAGGAGACATATAGAGCAATGAGTTTGTTAGTTGTTTCTGTTTTTTTTTTTTGTTCCTTGCAGGGGGGAATTGGATGAGTTAAAGCCACAGAATAAATTAAACCTGTTTTTTTTTTTTTTTTCTGGAAAGCATGGTCATATAAGATGTCATCTTAGTCAGTTGTAGCTTACACAGTGATTGTTATTACAAAAGTAGCATCAGTTAGGTAACCAGGTAGGTGTACTGATTGTTCATATAAGGGAACAGAAACAGCAGTTAAGGAGTCACCAGTGGAACATGGAGTCAAGATAAATGGTGACTGCATTCCCAGCTCTGAAAACAGCAGATTATGTTGCCTATTGTTATGTCTTAATATGGACAAAGTGCATTTCTAGCTTCACTTGTTTGTTGTGCATGGTGGCTTGCTGCATTTTAATAATTTAATTTGTTTGTTTGCTTTTATTTTGATGGGATAGCCCTATGGCAGTATATAAAGTATAGATGGGAATAAAGAAGCTGATTTTTTGAGAGAGAGAGAGTAGATCATAACCCTTGTTGGTAACTCACCCTAACATTTCATAAACCTGTATGGATTCTCACAAATGAATACTACTCCTACCCATTACAGTAAAAAACGCTACTGGTTCCACAATTGACTGGATCATGACCGACTCTCCAAACAACTATTGTAACCCTTCTGCCTTCCCAGACTCCATTTAGTGACCATTTTCCCATCTCTATCTTAAGGCACTCTCCTCATCTCTCTAAGCCCCAAAACAGACTAACTTTTCCCTTGAAACCTTTAACTGTAGACTCTGCCATCAACTGGTCTTTCCTAAAAACTCTCCCGCTCAGTGATGCTGTTACTAAATTCAACCACATTTTCCTTGATATCCTAAACTCACCCCAGCTCACAAAATCAGAATCAAATCTAATTTTGCACCCTGGCTCTCCAAAGCTACTCATGCTTTGATACATGAAAGAGATGCTCTATGGAAAAAAATGGCAAACCACTAAAACTCCCACCTTTCTCCAAGGTTATAAGCAACTCAGAAATCGTGTAAAAAAAAAAAAAAAAAAAAAAATATTATTTTGGATAAACACCAATATTTCATTAAATTTCAAAGCTCTCACCCAAGTGACCCCCAAAAGTTCTGGAGTACTATCAACCCCCTGCTTCACACTGGTTCTCCTACCATCCCTAACCCTTTCCCCTATCACTCTCCCTCTGAAACTGCAGACTTACTCAACAAACACTTCATAGACAGCATCTCTAAACTCCTACCGTCTGGTAACTCTGCTCATCCCAACTCTTCTGTGTGACCCTCACCTCCGCCTAAACCACTATCCTTTTCTGTCTCTCAGCCTTTTACCTTGCGACCTGTTTCTACTAAATATATTACATCCCCGTTTCTTAAACTAAAACCATGCTCTACCTCCACTGATAAACTCCCCCCCACCCAATTTGTGAAAGTTGCTGCTGACTCTATTACATATCCTGTGTCTGTCTTAATCAACCGCTCCATTCAGGAACCTACAGTACCAGAAATATGGAAATCCTTCTATACCACTCCTCTGCACAAAAGTGGCAACTCTGTTGAACACTCTAACTGTAGACCAATTGCTATACTTTCACCGCTCTCTAAGATCCTTGAAAAATGTATACATACTCAACTACTGTCCTATCTCATTCACAGAAATCTCCTCATCCCCTCGCAACATGGTTTCAGCCCTAAACACAGTATCTCGACTGACTTATTATCCTTTATTGCAGAAGCTAGGGACAACAACCTCCTTGTCTCTTGTCTATTCCTTGATCTCTCTAAAGCCTTCGACACTGTGTCTCATCCCATCCTTCTTAACAAATTCTCAGACCTAAACATGTCTCCTTCGACTCTTGGCTGGTTCCAATCCTACCTTACTGGCAGAAAACATGCTGTTAGATGGCAGCAGGCTTTCTCAACCCTTCCTTGCTGTTCAAACAGAAATACCCCAAGGCTCCATACTTGGACCGCTCCTCTTCAACATTTTTACCAACAACCTACGTTCATCCTGCAGTTTTTCATCTGTAATACAATATGCAGATGACTGTACTCTCTTATCTATCTCCAATACTATCTCTAAACTACACACACTAACACAGAATTCCTTTACCTCTGTTGAAAAATGGCTCAGAAACAATCAAGTTATCCTTACCCTAAGAACTCAACTCCTTCTCTTCCTACCTCACACTCACCTTAAATCCAATTTTTCTCTTTCCTCCCTAGATGGCAACATTATCTCCCCTGCCTCATACACCAAACTCCTTGGTGTAATAATTGATAACCGACTAAAATTTGACTTGCGTATACAACAGGCCATCAAAACCCCCCACCAAAAACTTGGACTACTTTATAGGAACAAAAAATTCCTCGCTACTGCCACTAAACACACTCTTGCGCAGCCATTTCTCTTACCTAGTCTTCTATACACTTCCCCCCATCCTTACCAATATCCAAACTACCTCAATGCAGAAACTAGAACAAATGTACAACAAAATTGCCAGATTTTATTCTAAATCAACCACTCTTTTCACATCACTGCCTCTCACTAAAACTTCAGTGGCTGGAATTTCCACACGTTCTCCTACAATCACAACTCCACACTATATTTTCCATACTCAACAACCCCTCTGCCTGCCCTGCTCTCACCTACAATGTTACTCTCTTCTCTCCCCCCAGCCTCTCCGGAGTGCTGATCAGCAGCTTCTCTCAGTTTATAAACCCCATAAGGAATATTGGCAAACTATTTTACAAACACTCTAACTAAATTGGAACAAACTCCCTCTCCATATTAGATCCAACCTTTCCTTTCCCTGTTTTAAAAAGGAGCTTAAATCCCACCTACTAAACTTGAAATCATGCCGTTGCCTTGACCACACATAGTGTTAGTCTGTCCTACTGTATAACCTGTTGCATTTCCGTTCTCTGTTAGTAACTTCTGCTTAAACTAACCTCTTAAACCTTCAGCTCTACCACTGTAGCCCCCTCCTTTCTCTCCCCCCTCCCATTCTCCACACTATTTATTCCCCCCTTCCTGTCAATGACTATACATTGCCCTTCTTTTGAACAACGATTATCTTTTTGTTTTTACTCTCATATGTAGTAAACTTTGGACTACTGCTATCAGTGCAACCCTTAACGTTCATAATTTTTTCTTTTGTTTTTCTCTCTATAATTAATTTCATATTTGCATTGTTATTTTTAATAGTTTTTGTCCTATATGTTTATCTTTGCTGTGACTCTTTCTCCTTGAGTCTTCACTGAAAATGGGTTGCTTACTATCAGTGTAATGCAAATAGTTAATTACCTTTTCTTTTTACAATTATTTTTTATCAATGCAAATAGTTAATAACCTTTTCTTTTTATAATGATTTTTTATTGTGATTGTTATTTAATATTTGTATATTGTCACTTTATCTTTACTTATGTTTGGTGGGGCTTTTCCCCTCAGGTCTCCACTGAAAATATGTTTGTTTGCAAACTCAGTTGGACTAACCCAGTTAACAAATTAATCTGACCACTGGGAGGCCTTTGTAATATAGAGGTATTCAGGGACATGTTATGCTGTTAGTCTTTGGAATATGTCCGAGTTGGCAATTTTGCATAACATGTTTTGATGATAACATATGTTAGCTTTGTGCCTAATTTAGGTTCATAGGATGATACTAGGCTATTGGTCTTGAGGCCGTTATAAGCCTAACCAAGAATTTTGCCCATATTCCCACAAAGTCAGCACCTGTTCCCCCTGTCCAGCAGGGACACAGGTTGGATCCCAGGGGTGTATTGTCTGTTTCACATCCAGTTGTATAGGTTCCTCTTAAAGAGGGCTAGAGAGGTACCCTGCTTAACATGGAGAGGGAGACTATTTCACAGATGCGGGAGTCTCTGGGACACAAATCTATCTCACCAACAAGTTGCATTAATGTCACAGACTAGGTTTAGGGCTTGCATGTGGGTTGCCCGAGTGGATTTTGACTTATGGATATGCAGCAACTCCATCAAGGCTGGATCTGAGATGGCCTTGTATGCCAGACACAGGTCACCTCTGAGCAGTCTGTATGAGACTGAGCAGAGGGACAGAGATTTTAGCCTATCTGTATAGGACAGGTGTTTGAAACCTTGAATTTTCCTGGTCACGAACCTCTGTGGTCTCTCCAGCTGCTGCATGTGCTTGGCAAGGTACATGTCGAAGGGGGCATTGTACTCAATAATGGGTCTGATAAGGGAGGCGTACAGGGATGTTATGACTTCCTCATTCCTGGATGAAATACCCGTACTTATGAGGTGGGCCATGTAGAAAGCCTTCCGTACAACGGAGGGAATGTGGTGGTCAAAAGTCAAGTTGCTATCAATCTGGGTGCCCAAGTCCCTCATGACTGCTTGAGTGCTTAGTACGTTGTTATTAATGTGATAATTAGTGGGGATGCCATTTTCCCCAAAGGGGATAATGATGCATTTCTTGGCATTCAGTTTGAGGCCATGCTTCTGGCACCATTCATTAGTTTGGATAAGACCCTCTTGGAGGATGTACAGACTACTGGTTTTACTTGCACCTCAGAAAAGTATATCCTAAACAGTAAAGGCCCCAAGGCTGATCCTTAGGGTACACCACCCGTTATGGGTCTACTACTAGAGGTGGCCTTTCCCTATTTTGACTGAGTTGGTTCTATCAGTGAGCGAGTTAGCTACTCATCTGGTAACATATGGGTTGATGCATAGCTGGCAGAGTTTATCTATTATGCCCGAGTGGGAAATAGTGTCGAAGGCTTTAGCTAGGTCACGGTAGGTGGTCTTCACAGTCTTCCTCTTGTCCATGGCTTTGGTGACTGTTTCGAAGAAGTTGACCAAGTTTAATAGGCATGATCTCCCTTTGACAAAACCAAACTGTGTGGGGTCAAGGGTTTGGAGGTTGCCAATGTCCTTGTTTATAATGTCCATGATAATGCATGCAGTGGCCTTGCAGATCAGGCTAGTTAAGCTGATGGGCCTATAATTGCCTGGGTCAGTGGATGATCCACCTTTGTGTAGAGGGATAACAGTGGCTATCCCCCATTTGGCTGGGATGTCAGTCTTACATGGACATTTCTAGCTAACGTTCATGTGTGACTGACAGAGAGAGATGCTTTGAACATAATAAAGTTAAGTTAATTCGTGCTGTCACCTGCCTGGTGTGCAGATTTCCCTTTTTTTTTGCCCCATGCTCTTTTGCTACTGAAATCTGCCGTAGTCCCTATAAGCCCATTCATTTCCCTCTCCCCTCTTCCCCATGGGAAAGCAGAGGTTCAAATAATTGTATTGTGACCCTACAGGTGGGGCTGTTTCTCCATGGTGAGAATGAACTCTCTCCAAACAATTGCCATCACCTCTTTAAAAGGGATGAGAGCCTGGAGGCTGCTTTTATTTATTTATATATATATATATATATATATATATATATATATATATATATATATAATTATATGGATCTAGGACTTTTGATCGAAAGATCAAAAGTCCGAATCCATTATCACCAAACATACTTTATGAAAAGCGCTTTCACCGAAAAAGCGCTTACTGTAAAGTATGTTTAAAAAAAAAAAAAAAAAAAACATTAAACTTACTTCTATGCAGGGGGGCTGTTCCCCCCACACCCCCCTACTTTAATATTCTCACTTCGAGGTCGCACTACAGTGGGGAAAAGGGAATTTTCCCTTATCCGCACCGTAATACTGTCACAACCAGTATACTTATCTGAAAGTGCTGCTTCGGTGAATAGCACTTTCGGTTAAGTATGCTCGGTGATTTCTGCTTCGGTGGAAAGTGCATTCGGAAGGGAATTTTCCCTTATCCGCACCGTAATACTGTCACAACCAGTATACTTATCTGAAAGTGCTGCTTCGGTGAATAGCACTTTCGGTTAAGTATGCTCGGTGATTTCTGCTTCGGTGGAAGGTGCATTCGGGGATCTGTACGGATCCGATATATGTGTGTGTGTGTGTGTATCTATATCTATATCTATATCTATATATATATATATATATATATATATGTGTGTGTATAGAAATATATATATATATATATATATATATATGTATATATATATGTGTGTGTGTATAGAAATATATATATATATATATATATATATATATATATATGTATATATATATGTGTGTGTATAGAAATATATATATATATATATATATATATATATATATATATATATATATATATATACATGCATACATATAGCCAGGGTGGAATTTTTTTAGCTATATAAGGAAGAGGAAACCATAACTGACCAGAGTATGACATCGTAGTTTTCACCATTCTTGATACTATCTTGTTAATAATGCCCGTCAACTTTCAAACTAATGGAAGCTTGCTTGTAGCCAAGGAAACATGTCCTGGTCTCCACTGGTGTGTTCTTCCATTCCCCTTGGGATAGGTGGGATTCAACTCTTTCAGTGCTTCAGCTGCTAAATGAACTCAGGTCATCTGAGCCATGGTCAGTATTTCATCCCTTTATACCATGGAGCTGGGCATAGCAGTGATCCTTTCTTCTGTCCATGGAAAAAAACAAACTGTAAAGTTATGACTCTTCTGTGAGTGTCCATTTCCTCAATAAATGTGTGTATGTGTATACACATATGTATGTATAAAATATAAATAAGGTATTAATTAGAAATGAGGCTCTTTGCATAATACTTTATAATGTTGATAGTGTGTATACAGTAAGCAGTACACCTACAACTCCAGCACTTTGAACGTTAGTCTTAACGTTTGTCAGCTAAGATAAATGCATCCATGTGCATCAGTGCCAACACAGAGTTGTCATTAATGAGATGGACCTACTTGAGACGCTAATTATTTCAGCACTACAAAGAAATGAAGGTGACGGTAGCACATACTTAGGCAAAATAGCATGCTTTACAAAGGAAAACATCTGCTGCAGCTGTGGGGCTCATTTTAGCAGGTCTTCTACAAGCGTGTAGTTGAATTTTTTTTCTGTGATGTGTCATGTGTGTTGAGTTTTATGTCGGTGGGGCTCTGGTATTCCATTCTTCTCTGATTAAGGTACTGGTCATATAGAAATGCTTCATTGGTCATCTGCTGAACCTGTAAAGCTTAATTGTCCAGTGCTGGTATCGGTTCTTTCAGTAGTAATCTGATCTTTAGTTATTTCCACAGAATTCTTTTACGTTATTGGTTACATGTCTTTACTTCACAGTCTAAGATAAGGGTCTCTTTGCAAATATTAGCATATCTATTTGATTTCAACAATAACATCGAAACCCCTGTAATGGGCTTCTTCATGCTATTTGCAAACATATGCAATAGAATAACACCATTTCTGTAAGGTGTGGCATCATATGCCAGTCTATTTAATATTAATGGAGAGGTCAAAATGTTTATTGTCCAGTATATTCTCTTTTCCTTTTGCACCCATCTTGTAATAATGTATTGGGCAGATGTGGAACAGTGAAGTTTGTGCAGGAATTTTATCGTAGTGTTTTTTTTTTTTTTTACCACTTCTAAGTATGTCAGTTGTGGCATGTTCTGAGGCCTAGATGCCTGCAGCACTGCCTAAACTTTCTCAGGTGAATTGTCTAATTCATCTGTATTAGTTGTATATCCACAATAAGGCATGTCTATGTTGAAAAATTCCCATTCATCCATGTTTGCTGAAAGTCGCACTCCTTCAGCCATAGAGAGTATTTAGAAGTTATTTAAATGGTTACTGTCATCCATTCCTGTCACCAAGATGTTGTTTAGGGTAATTTTACTTATTTGTTTAACACTCGTTTATCGAGAAAGTCCAACTGGGACAGAGCCCATTTTCAGCAGAGGCCTGGCGAGAAATGCTCCAGACACGTCTTTGGAATGTGGGAGGAAACCTCACGCGAACGCAGGGAGGACAGGCAGACTCGGCACTCCAGATGAGACTCAAATTGGAGAAACTCTTGCTATGAAGTGAAGTGAAGTGCACCACTACGCCACCATGCTTTCTGACATACTGTTGATGCAGATGTCACTCCGCAACACGCAAGTCGTACCTGTATGTATTAATTGTAAAATACTTTTTGGAAGCATATTTCATTTCCATCTGTTGAACTGTGCTATTTTGTTTGTAAAGTGCCTATCTCAGAGATGTGGAAATGATATTAAACATTTTGATAGCCACTTTAAAATCTCTACTAATGCAAATACCCCCTCATTCTGTAGTAATGAAACTCTTAGTATGACCCACTCAATTTATTCCACTCTGGACAATGTTTCTGCACTTTGCAGGTCTGTTTCTACATTCTGTGGCCATGACACTTGAGTGGGTCTTGTATTTAGAGGTAGCATTGCACTCTGCTATTTCTGATTTTCATGCCTTTCAGTGTTCCCAGATCATAAGTGAAATTGTCTGTTGTACCAGTCCATCCATTGTGGTTTATTGCTGCCATTTTGTGACACTGCTCACAACACATTGATAGAATACTAGTTTATGTCTAGTCTTTCTATCTACTTTCAGCCACACAGGGATATTTTGACTAACCACAGGTAATGCACGCACCTGGGCTCTACATTTTCCTTTACTGATACTGCAAAGGAGACAACAGGTAAAAGCTGTACCAGAGTCCTTGGAATTCTGGGCTTTTAAGTATAAAAAGGAAACCTATCATGTCACTTTAGAAAGATTAAACCACCAAAATGCAGAATAATCAGAATACCAAAATGTTTAAAACACCTGTCTGTGTGATCTTTATTATGTATATTGATAAGGGTGCTCGGGTCTCTTTCTACAGAGGTGCATATAGAAGCAACCTTTTACAGATAAAAGCCTAACCTAGAGTATTATAATCTGGTCTCTGATCATAGCCACCTTGTTGTATATTACATAAATGGATTCAGCCATTCTGTCCTGTCATACTTATTATTAATGTGGCAGCCCAAAGTGTACCGAGGCTTTTAAAAGTGTGAAATTGCTGCTGATGCTGCGCTGTGGAGGCTGTTTTGTGTGTCGCAGTGTGGAACCCGACCACAACAGCTTTGAATTGTTGGTCATCAGGTTTCATGGCAGAACAATGCATAACCAACTAATGATTTTTTTCCTTTGTGTCTCTGATACCTACCAACCCCCCAACACTCACATTCTGTAAAGCCTGTTAATTCCCAGCCTGGTAAGAGATTATTGCAAGGTATTCAGCTAGGCAGCCATCAGAGTTTTTTTTTTTTATTATGCCCTAGCTAGGGTTCCCACCTCACATAAGGGTAATCCCTGGAGATGCTATTTTAATGTTAAACACAATCAGTATTGTTTGGCCTAAGTGCTGTCTGACCTGGAGACTATCAGTCTTTGATATGTTAATGTTCATAATGCTTGTACAAAGAATACTATGTACAGGAAAAGTTCAAAGCAATAATACAACTGTAAACTAATTATTCAAATGTTCATTCTGTGTGCTTTGGTAGAGTCACAAAAACTACTTGCTCTTAAAAGTATATTTATTTCTGATCATATCTTGCAGCCACCAACAGTTTGGGTGTCTTGATCAAGAATTCATGAAACTGAAACAACTGTACGGCAAATTTTTGCACCCCTGTAGCCCAGCTTGCAAAACACCAAGTCCCAGATGATTTCTTTCTTTGGTCCACAAAGAATTCATCACACTGAAAGTTTATACGCATAAAGAATTTGACACAAGTATAGAAAATGAGAAGGATACAACTTTAAAGAGTTCCTCACCACACTTGCTATGTCTCAGTTTTGCAAAAAAAATCCTTCCATCGATTGATCACTCATTCATTTTTTTCCACCAGCTCTGTTTGGACTTCACGCAGAATACAGTAGTCATCATAGTACTTGTCTTTGTCGATGTCAATGCACAACTTGCCTGCCAGTTCCTCGAATAAACTCCATGTCACTGGTTCTTTCAACATTAAAGCTGTCATTGCTTGAAATTCTGAATCCTGGTGATTATACAACTTGTCAAGGTAGTTTAAACACTTGTAGAATTGATCAGCATCAGCTTCGAGGTGCCTTTTCTTGTCTTGTGGAATTCTTTTAAGCATGTCTGCAGCAGCCTTTCCATAAAATTTGTCTTGTTTGCGATCTGCAGTTTTCTGTCTTACTCCAACCATAATATCATGTAGTTTGGAACTAGTAGTTTGATCCGACTCTAACATTAGCACACTACTGTGAAAGACCTGCATAACATTGTGTAAGAAACAGCAGTATAGTCTAGGTATGGACTCGCTTTCTTTGTCTCTAAAGGCATCCCAGAGTACTTTGTGGCATTCTTCTTTTCCTAGTGAAGCAAAGTAAGACTGCAAAGCAGGCCATACGAGAAGTATTCTTTCAAGCACTGGAAGTAATGATAACCATCTTGTTGGTACATGACGAAGAATGTCTTGATACTCAAGTTTGACAAACTTGAAAAATGACTGGAGCTGTGCAGTTCGTTTAGCATATCCGGAAAATTCAGCATAAACTTTGAGAATGAGAATTTCAACATCTTTTGACAAAGTTTTACATGCCTATTTAACACAATTATGCAGAATATAACACTTGCGATTTGCCGTAATGAGTTCAGATTTTCTTTTTTTCAGTTTCTCATACACAGAAATCTTCTTGCCAGAATTCACTGCAGCATTATCCTCAGAAAATGCAGACACTTGGCTTATGCCCAGTCCATTTTTCTCTATCACTTCAACTAATCTACCCATTATCACCTCACTGCTTTCATCTGAATCTTCATAAAAGTCTAGCAAACCATGTTTTATTCCTTCTTGTTTTGAAAAATACTGCACTTTAACTGGAAAAAGTTTAACACTTCCTTTGAAAAGTACTTTGATTCTTGTAAGTCGGAGATTAACTGTTCTTGTGAAGCAGGAGTGAGAACATTTTCAATTATATTAGTTGCTTTTGTTCTGCCGCAAGCAATCTTTTTCGCAATACTAGATTCCGGGAAAATAGTTAGATTATCTTATTACCGCAATCTTGACTTGCATAGCTGTGATGATGCTTAATACTGTGGTAAGTTAGAGTTACTTCAGCAGCTGTTATAAGATTGTCCTCTTTGGTATTTGGTTTTCTGAAGAAGCTCATGACTGTATTTTGCTTAATCCGCAACATATTTTTATTATGTTTCACCGATGTTGCATCCACTACTACTGATATGCATCCCTCGTACTTACTGTAAATGTGTGATGGCAAATTTTGCATTCTGCTTCAGACTCTGTTTTCTTACCCAGCCAGTCCTTAAAATCGTCTTTTAACCATTCATCATTGAATTAACAGTGATACTTTTTTTTTTGCCTTTATACAACTTTCATATTCAGAATCCCAATGCTTTGATTCAGCCACTGCGACTTGCAAGGTTTTATTGATCATGCACAGTGCAGCTAAGGCAACAAACTAAGTACAGTAGAATATTAAGTTATCCAGCGGCCATGGAGATTGGCACAGTACAGACTCTGCTTCCAAGGCAGCAGACAGCTATAGGGTCGATCTAAAGGTGTCATACATGGTGGATGATAGTCCAGCCATGCCCAAAAACATGTAGACGTAGAGCTCTTAAATTTTTTTATGGATAAGACATTTTTTGTTTGGAAAACCAACCCAGAAGGAAATGAAATACATAATAAAACTAAGGAAATGGTTAAGCAGCTCTTATTCCCCTATTCTTGTTGGTAGATACCCGATAAGTGTCATTTCTGGTTGCTAGAGAGTTAACTCTAACAACAAAACGGTTGGACAAAACAGTAAATAATGGTCAATATTTAAAAACTGTGCCTATTTTTGGGACTTTGTCCCACTTTTATTTATGGCTTTAACCAGATTTCTTGCTCTAAGAGTTGAGAGGTATGGAGCTAGAGAGTGTGTGTGTGTGTGTGTGTGTGTGTGTGTGTGTGTGTGTGTGTGTGTGTGTGTGTGTGTGTGTGTGTGTGTGTGTGTGTGTGTGTGTGTGTGATTGGGAGCGTGAGTATGCATTGTGTGAATGAATGTGTAAGCCAAGTCAAGTGGCATACCTCTCAGAGCAAGAATTCTAGATGGAGGCATAAATAAAAGTGGGACAAAGACCCAAAAACAGGGACAATTTTATATATTGCTCTTACAAACTTAGAAAGTTGATAGAATAACAGGTTTTGCATTAGCATGAATTTTCTGAAGGGTATGAGGTCTGAAACTTGTCTGTCACTATTTTCTAACTTCAGTCTTTATTTGCCACTAATATGCTAAAAAACGCAATTTTATGAGAAACAAACCAAAAGTATGATGCGAAAATCTGTACAGTTGAGGTAAGTGGGTGTGTGGCTGTGTGCGTGTGAGAGAGAGAGACAGCAATGTATGAATGAATGCGTAAGTGGGTGTGTGGCATGTGGGTGTGACAGACGGTGAGAGTGATGTGTGAATGAATGCAGGTATGAATGAGGAAGTGACTGTGTGTGTGTGTGTGTGTGTGTGTGTGTGTGTGTGTGTGTGTGTGTGTGTGTGTGAGAGAGAGAGATTGGGAATTGGAGAAAGAGTGTAATGTCATTATTCCTGGACATTTCAGAGTTTTTTTAATTACTTCTGGGAGATGGTAGATGCTATAAAAATCCTGGGGACTCCCGGGCAATACTGGAGAGGTGGCAACCCTATGCCCTACCCACATTTCCCTGTCCTGTGCATACCCATAGCATACAAATGAAGGCACACAGTAGACTTGCTCTGTGATGTTCCACACCTCTGCATGAGAATCAGGCAAAGCCCTGCCTCCTTGTGGACCTCACACCTGTGTAACTCTGCCCTCTACCAGCAGTTTAACCATGGAAAGCCACAGTCTCTCCCCACCCAAGATGGGTAAGTTGACACAATTCCCCGCCATCTGGTTCCTCCATTGCTCAAGCTGCTAGTTCTAGTTATACTCCAGTTGTTTGGGTCGCACTCCGGGCTCTGTCCCAAACCATACCCCAAATACCGGGTACCTCTTAACTTCTGCATTGCTGTACTAAACTAAACAGAAACAAAACATATTTTCGAATCTAACAGTAATGACTACTACATATTTGTATAGAAGCTGTTTCAGAGTGAAAACATTTATCAGAAAACATATTTTGTTTGGGTACAACAAAGTGGAAATTCCTACAGATGTATTATATCTGCATCTCATACATTGTAATCCACACGAACAGTTTTGCTTTGCGGGACAAATGCCCCTGCATTCCCCATGATGATTGGGCCCTCCCCTACATAGTTTTGTATTGTAACGCCAAAGTTTTGCAACATTTTATGTTTCAGCAAAAAAAAAAAAAAAACAGTCATTTTCCTTTGTGGTGGTGTATCTCCGTCTTAAAATATGTAGGTAAAGGGGGTCACAGCCCTTCACATGTGTTGCAACAGGTTTTCTCCCTTGCATTAATAGAGTTGTGCATATTTTCTGATATGAAAGTTCCTTATATCAAACAAGCGATTTCATCTTCAGTCTGACTCTTTGTAGCTTTTTTGTTTGGTTATTGAATCCTGTTTGTAGGAATTGTGTTCATTTTTTTTAATTCACCCAGTTAATTTTGGAGTGATCTGCATAATTCTATCCCCTCAGGTAATTTTATTTCAGGTCACACAGAGTTGCCATAAATCATTGCTTCCACTGTCATTTTACCATTTGTCTTTCCAGTTTAACATATACTGAATATCCTGCTCCCATTTGCTTGTGTCTTGTCTCTTGAAACCTTTCTATTTGCACAACTCATAATGGCCTTTGTGGTGTTTTTATTTCACATTAAACAACAGTTACTTACATTATGAGACATTTAGCACAATAAATGCATATTCGTCTTTGTGTTAATTGCATAGCCAGTTTACTGATAAATATTAATTGTGAGTACAACATTTATTTTAAAACTGCAGTGTTGGGGCTTTCTGTGAAGTCTAATCTTTGTTTTGATAGCAGTTTTCTTGTATACTTCTACAGAATACACTACACACTTGTTTGTCCTTTCATGCAAATTGGAAGTGTTGTGCTATAAAGTTGTAGCATGTGCTGTAAATTATTTTCACTTTCCAGTCACACTGATTGTTTGGGGGTTAAATAATTTGCACAGTCTTTACTGTGTTATCACACATTTTGATTTAGGCCTTTTTGGTGCTACTTAATTGAGCACCTGTCCAAATATTTGAGGTCACATCACCTGAGGACGTATAGAAAGATTTCTTTTGTCTTCCAAAGTATTGTTTTCTGTGGGCTTCTGCCTTCTAAAACATCCTGCACCTATGGGCCAGCCTTGTGCCCACTATCTTCTGTCTCGTTTAGTTCAGTAACACAAAGCATATCATTGAATGAGGACATGCCATGTCAGGGAGCAGTTTAAAGACTGTTGTACTAGTTTGTAAACTGCAGTACAGGTGAATACGCCATAACATTCAAACACTGTACAACGTACTGTTCCTTTTCCTTTGACAGCTGATTATGCAATGCAGATGTTTCCATTATATGTTAGAAAATAAATTGCTATGTTGTACATTTTAGGACTGTGTGTGGCATTTCTTCAGACCTTTCTGTACTTCATGTTAGAAGAGCTGTTTAGTATGTATGCATTGTGCTGGCTGTGCTTACTGTCCTATTTTTGAAGAGCCTTGTCATTTTTCAGAAGTATTCCTTTATGTTCTTTATCCTTTGTTCCTTGCTCAGGCATTCTGTGAAGAGGTGCAGAGAAAAGGCACTAGGTGAGGCCTTGAACTTGCTGCGTGGAAGCAGGACCTTTTGGAATGCTGAGGAGGACAGTTGGCTTGCTGTAGTGCGCTGCGTGCTTCTTCTGCAGGTGGAAGCTGCTTCCAGTCCCAGTTGCTTCCAGAAACTGGATCGGGTATCACTTTATGCAGTTCATTGTTTGTTGTTTTGATAAAGTTCAGTAAAAGAGACATTCTGTAGTTTTTCTTTTTTTGTTGTTGTGTTTTGTCTTTTTTAGCAGTCTGAGCCCATAAACCATGGCACCACAGTACAGAATTACAGGTAGGGAGCTTCAGTCATTGGCATTAACCAAATCTGACTCCGTACAGTATAACAGGAATGTTAAAAAGAAAAAATAAGGAAGAAAACCAACGTTTACAACAAGCTGTGTTTAATGAGAGGATTAATGGGGCTGCTACAGTGTGTATTCACATTTGTGGGATGCACGGCCATCCTTCCAATGCTCAAAGCACAAATGTATATTTTTTCTATTTCAGATAAAGGAGACAGATATTTAGACAGCAGCTGCACAGATGTTCTTCATGTTTCAGTGTTGCAGTCATCACACGTGGGTTATCTGCCTGCAGGTAGCCCTCAGTCAGCCTGTATACCAGAGACTTAGTATTTCTGCGTCGGTTGCTGTCGCTCCAGGACTGATGTGAGGTTGTCAGGGGTATAAAAACAGGCATCCAGTGCCATTACATCAGTCTTTCTTGCCGAGTAGCCCGAAGCAGAAGCAGTTTGCACGAGTGCCAGTCGGCCGCTACCTGAGTTTTTGTTTCCGAATTTAATCACCCTGAAGTCTTCTAAAGCTAAGTACCCCATTGGGGATCCTTTTTTCTTGCTCTAACTGATGTCAGAAAAAGTTAACAATTGTCTCTTCTGTGGAAAGCAAATACCACACAGAGATTTCCATTCTTACTGCGTCACCTGTTAGGCCCAGACCACGACGTACCTCGCTGTCGGTTTTGTGCTTTGTTCAACACACAAAGTCTTCATCGTCCAGCCCTTTTATTCGCTAAATACATTCGCTCTCTATCTCCCTTTTCTGAAATGGCTTCGGTAAGCCATCCGACTACCGATCTTCCGAAAAAATGTAAGGATAAAGATCGAGACTGACCGCACAGGTCCAAAACTGCTGACGACGCTTCCGTTAAGCTAGTTGCCAGTTTTCCGGTACTCAGTGAGGCGCTTTCGTAGCCCCTGATGCCTGCTTTGATGGATTCACAGGCCACTACCGAGACCCTGTTCAGAGTCCGGTATGCCACGAGACTCTTCTTTGACTACGGAACATGCGGATGTCGCTACCTTGGATGGGTCCGGAGCTGCTGTGTAGGCACCGGCTTCTGAGGAAGTTCTTCGCATTACCGATATTTGACACAAACCGATGACTTCTTTTACTTCTTCAGTTCTGTCTAAAACTGCCAAGTTTCTAAGGCCAAGAGTACAAGCTACGTCTAAACAAACGACGACCAAAACGCAAGCACCTGCTTCCTTGCCACAATCTCAAATGCTTAAGATGGCAGAAGACTTGATCATGCTGATTAGGGGAAGCCAGCCCTCCCCGCTAAGAGAAAAAGAGACCTGTCCCAGCAGCTTTAACTGACCAGGAGTATGACGACTCTGAGGTTTCTGAATATGAAGACATGCCTTTATCTGCTTACGAGGATTCTGATGCAGAGGAATCCATTCCCTCAGCTTCTGCTCCAGATGATTTTTCTTTTTGTGAAACCCTACATACTTTAAGAGAGCATTTCCACTGGGAATGCCAGGATTATCCTCAGTCCAAAAAGAGACTCAGAGAATTTTTAGAGCTGCCACAACGTAGACCTTTAGCTATCCCTTCTGTTCTGGATGTTGTGGATGATGTCTTAATGGAATCCAGTGTAACTCCTGATACTTTACCCACTGCTCCAAGGAAAGCAGACAGGTACTACAGAGTCCCTGACTCTTACAAATTTATTTTCAAAAATCCTTCTGCTGACCCAGAGGACATTTCCCAAGGACCTAAAGGAGGAAAAGCCACTACGGCTAAGAATACCACCCCTTTGGACGGGGATTCCCGAGCTTTAGACAGATGGGGTAAAAAAGTATACACCTCTGCAACTCTCACCATTAGGGCATTGAATTACTAGTTTCACATGCTGAAGTACCATATTATGGAACCTATTAAGCATAAAGTATCTACCTTTACAGACTGTGCAGAAAATAAAGAATTACAGGAGCTTATGCATTCTGTCAGCCAAGTCAGCAAGCATTCCTTGCAGTGTGGGTTTGATGCCCTAGAAGCATCTTGCAGGGCAGCAGTCACTGGTTCTGTATTGAGAAGGCATGCTTGGCATAAAGAGCAGACCTTGGCAGACCATGTCAAATCAAAATTACTAGATGCTCCTTTGAATAAGGACTATCTGTTTGGCTCCAAAGCAGAAGAGGTTCTAAAAAAGATGGAAGAAAAAGCTAAGTCTATGCAGACAGTCAAAGATTTCTTGCAAGTGCAGCTTCCAAGATTCAGTAGGCATTGCCCCTCAAAACATTGGTCCTTTCCAGCCCCCTCAAGACCATCTCAAACTTGACCAAGGGGAAATAGACCACCCAGATTACAGCCTCAGGGTATGCAGAGATCTAAGCAATGGAGTACCTCCACTTCTAAAGCAGGGAGTGCTAAGCCACCCCTCTATGGAAAGAATTCACAATGACTTCTCAACTCCACTTCTCACCTCTGCCCAATTGCTCGTGCCCCTAGGAGGAAAACTTACCCACCATGCAAAAAACTAGACCTCCATCACCAAAGACCGATTGGTCCTCAACATTGTATCCCAGGGGTACAAATTTTCCTTCCACACTTTGCCATCCCCAAAAGGGTTCCCAGACCTTCCTCCAAACCAGTGGGTAGAGGCACAAAACCGAGTTCATTCCCTGCTCTCCATAAGGGCAATTCAACCTGTTCCTGCAGAACAGATAGGTCAAGGGTTTTATTCCAGACTTTTCCTAGTACCCAGAAAAGAGGGTACTTGGTGCCCAGTCCTAGATCTTTCCATTCTAAACACCTTCCTGGTGGTACCAAAATTCAAAATGCTCACCCTTCAGTAGCTTCTTCCCTATGCTGTCCAAAGATGCCTAGTTAGCCACCTGAGACCTAAAAGAAGCCTATCTGCACATCCCTATCAGGGACTCATGCAGGAAATATCTATGTTTCAGGGCAGGATCTATGCATTATCAGTTCTCTGTACTTCCCTTTGGCTTATCCACTGCTCCCAGAGTCTTCACAAAATGCCTGGCTCCAGCCATTGCCTATTGCAGACAGAGAAAGATTCAAATATACCCTTACTTGGACGATTGCCTGATTCAGGCAGATAGTCAAGAAAAACTGTTGCAACACCTGACATTTGTAAAGAACCTTCTAACCTCCCTGGGATACACTATCAATGAAAAGAAATCAGAACTAGTCCCCAGTCAAAAGATTGTATTCCTGGGAGCAAGCTTGGCCACAGCATCCCAGATGGCATTCCTTACTCCAGAAAAAACAGCCTAACAGGCTACTTCGCTCAAATGGCCACCAGAACCCAGCTATCCGCAAGGAAAATCCTGCAGACTTTTTAGGGTTCATGGCCTCTTGCTTTCTACTAATTCCATATGCCAGACTGCATATGAGGAAAATTCAATGGTACTTAAAAAGCCTTTGGTGCCAACATTCTCAGGACCTGGAAACCATCATACCTTGTCAAAGAACAGAGTTTCTTTGGTGGTCAGCAGCATGCAAGCACAACAAGGGACTTCCCTTTACACAACCCCACGGCTCCTAGACCCTAACCATAGACGCATCAGACTATGCCTGGGGGGCACATCTGGGTGACAAGTACATTCAGGGCCACTGGACCCAAGTCACATTCATCTGCATACTAACCAAAAAGAGATGCTAGCTGTTCAGCATGCTCTGACATCTTTCAAATCCCTACTCTCACTTGGACCCCTTTTAATAAAAACAGACACCACAGTTATGTGGTACATCAACAAACAGGGGGGAGCCCACTCTTACCCACTCTGCAGGATGGCCACGACCCTGTGGAACACGGCCTTGGACATGCATATCCATCTGCAAGCTCAATTCCTGCCAGGCAAACAAAACTCTCTGGCAGACGACTTAAGCAGAAATATCCTAGACCCACACGAGTGGCAATTAGACCCCCAGCACTTTCAGCCTTCAAACCCACTAATGGGGCCCCCGGAGGTGGACCTTTTTGCCTCCCCTACAATTACCAGCTCAGCAAATTCTGCACTAGGACACCTCATTGCAGGGCCGGGAAAGTGGATGCTCTATCCTTCCAGTGGGTAAGCCTCTCAATCTGTCCATTTCCCCCTCTGCCTTTTCTTACAAGAATATTACTCAAGATAAGACAGGACAGACCAAGGGCAATCCTGATTGCCCCAGACTGGCCACGCCAGCACTGGTACCCACTACTGCGCAGCCTGTCACCAGTGCCACCATGGTACCTATCCCAAATCCCAACCCTCCTCATTCAGCAGGAAGGACAGATCTTGCATCCACATCTGCAAACCCTGAACGTTGCAGTCTGGCTTATCCCTTGAATTCTCCCCCAGTGACCAGCCTAAGCAAGCAGGTGCTGGATGTCATTCTTGAAGCCAGGAGACCCAGTACAAGGAAATTCTATGCTGATATTGTTCCTGGGTTCAGTCTAAAGGAGTGGACACAGCACTGCCATCCTTACCTCTAATCCTGGATCACCTAGCAGATCTACTTCACAGAGCCCTATCCTTCTCTTCCATTAAGATCCATGCCTCTATCATCTCGGCTCATTACAACACTGACACACCTCTTTTCTCCCACCCTCTCATCAAACAGTTCCTGAGAGGGGCAAACAACTTAAGGCCACCAAGGAAAGACCCCACCCCTGCTTGGGACCTTAACTTTGTACTGGAAAAGTTCACGCTACCCCCCTTTGATCCTGCAGCATCAACAGAGTTAAAATTCCTCTCTTGGAAAACAGCCTTGCTTCTGGCCATCACCTCAGCAAGAAGAGTGTCCGAGCTACAAGCACTTATGGCTGTTGAACCTTTCATTTATTTTTCATGCTGACAAGGTCTCCCTCAGGACTAACCCTACCTTTATGCCTACAGCGGTGTCCAATGTAGCTCTCAACCAGTCTTTCCATTTGCCAACCTTCTTCCCTAATTCTCAAAATTAAAGGGGAAAGGATCCTGCACTCTTTGGATGTGCACAGACCGCTCAGGTTCTACCTTGACAGGGCAAAGCCCTTCAGGAAATCGGACCAGTTACTTTTCAGTTTTGCACCATGGGCAGAGGACAAGGCCATATCAAAACAAACAATTTCCAAATGGATAGCACACTGTATCCATTTCTTTTATAAACACCATGGGAAGCCAACCCCTCAGGGGGTCAGAACACACAGGGCAATTTCTACCTCTACAGCATTCCCTGGTAGGGAGACTCTGGAGACTGCTACCTGGAGTTCTGTTCACACCTTCACCAAGTATTACCACCTGCCTATCTTTTCCAAATTCAGGGTGGGTTTTGCAGCAGCGGTCCTGCAGGACATACTTGCCAGCCCCAGTTCTTCTTGACTGCATCTACCCTTTCTTCAGCTTTGGGAATCAACCCAAGTGTGATGACTGCAATAGTGAATCACGAAGAACATAGTACAGTTGTGTACACTTGCCATAAATATAGATGTTTGAGTGTATTCACTGTTGCAGTCCTGGTTTTCCAGTCTCTCTCTCTGTCTCTCTGTGTGTCTCTCTCTCCATCTCTCTCTCTCTCCTTCACTTTCTCTATTACTCAACACTTTCAGGGCTATTGGTGTTTACTTTTTAATGGTGGTGTATTTTCTGCCATAAAGTAACTCCATATTTGGAGGGCTCCTGACATTTGGGGCAAGAAAAACTGATGTAATGGCATCAGATGCCTGTTTTTTATACCCCGGACGACCTGACATCAATCCTTGAGCGACAGCAACCGACGCAGAAATACCAAGTCTCTGGTATTGGGGCTGACTGAGGGCTACCTGCAGGCAGATAAGTCAAGTGTGATGACTGCAACAGTAAATACACTTGAACATCTACATTTATGGTAAGTGTACACAACTGTACTTTCAGCCTTCCTGCAATAAAGTCACTCATTCCAGAGCACAAATTTGGTAAAATGTTCTTTCCCAGGAAGAATTGAATGAGACATTAAACCTATCTACCTGAGTTGGTGGTAGCTCAGGTGGATATAAAATATCCCACAGCACTTACTGAAAAACAAGTAGGGGGACCTCTGGTAACAATCACATTAATTTATAATCACATTATACTATACAAATTTAAATCAATTACACACTGAAATTTGTTTTACATTCATACTTTTTTTTACCAAAAACAAAAGAATTTCACTAAAAAATTCTATTAATTTATTTTTTTATATGTACACCCGTTCTCCCACAACTCTTCTTATTTCAGATAATACATCATCTGTCTTTTTCTTGTTGTGTAACAATTCCTCATATTTTTTTTCCACATCACCCATAATGCCAGAAACTATACTTTACCGCATTTTAGTTTATACTTTTCATGTAATATCATATTCATATTTGTACATTTAAAATCCTTCCTATCTGTATTCATTTTTAAACGTTTCCTAAAATTATTTGTTTTTTAAATCCAGAACAAAAAAAAACAATAGTTTGTTGTTTCTTTTTCACTGCAGTCAATACATTTTCCTTCCTTCATCACCTTGTATTTCATATTCCCTTTCACTGGTAAGTTGTCTAATAAATTTTTCTACAAATCTTATGCTTCATAAACATTTTCAAACTTATTTTTATTTTGTCTTATTGCCCTTTTTTATATGTCACTTTCTTTCATTGTAAAATTGTATTATATCATTCTTTTCCTGTCCCAGCAACATCACTTACTTTTAACTTCTATAATTTTTATTCTCATATTCTTTTCTTCTATCCTGTCCTTTTTTCATTTTACCTTTTTTCTTCCAGTACATTTTTTATACTTTTCATATAAAGTCTGGTCTATTGCTTATTTTTTATTTATTTTTTTTACCTTTCTTATTACCCAAAATAAATGCTAAATGCACCCCTGGATTTTTTTGAATTCACTCTACCTACTGTTTTATTTTAACTTATCTGTCTTCTCACCAGGTCCAGCCCTGAGCCCCAGATGAGGTTAAAAAATCTCTAATAACTCTCTTTTTTTTTTCCATTTGAGTAGGAAACCTACATATTCCCCTAAATATGTTATTTTTCCTAATACATAAGTATTCAGCATATATACTTTCTGAAATTATAAATACAAACTTTTACACCAAGCTAACAGTTAAGTATCTCTCTCCAAATATCACTTCTAAAATCTTTAGATGTAAATCATATGGATCACTATTGCAGTAGCCTAAGTTATTTGGGTAATATCCTGCATAGGATATAATAGCTGACTAGCTTCCAAATCTTTAGGGCACTAGAACCGTTAGTCAGCTTTTTTTGACAGTTGTCATCTTTTATGGGTTGAGTAGAGCCTTTTCTTCTTGTCACATTGTTTATTTTGTGGTTCTGTTACTGGCATTTACTTTTAAATCCTCGGTATATTTATGTCTGAAGAGAACTTGATTTAACTTGCTTTCCAAAACATTCTAGAATTTATTGAAAATTAGTATGGCTGACATATTGGGGTCTTTTATGGCTAGATCACAGTCAGTATTGTTATGGACACCATTTATTTCTGATGTAATCACTAAATGAGAAGACTTTAAATTTGGGAATAAAGTACAAGGTTAACTTTTTATTGTGATAAATACTAACACTGCATTGATCTGACTTGGCATTGGGTATGGTAATTGTGGGGACTTTGTATAGTGAGGTTATGTTGGTAGGGACAGTATCTGAAGATGCTGGATTTTTCATTGCCTGTGCTAGACATTTTGGAGCTAAAAGTCAGGAAGACCCTGGGCATATCTACTGTTGGTAGCATAGTTGTGTAGTCAGTTTTTGGGTAATTAAAATCACCCGTAATGATTGTGTTGTTTTATAATTCCCCAAAGTTACCTGGATACTGCTTGCGTTCTTTAAGTGATATGAAGGGTGTTCTATGGTCAAGAAGACTCTCCTCTTTCCTTTATGATTGTTGTTGTGTAACCATGTAGAGAGAGTGTTGAAAATATAGATGGATATCCAGTGTCAGTTTTGTCGGGTTTAAAGGAGTGGAATGCATACCTCTCAACTTCTGAATGCAAGACGTCTGGACAAAGGCCCAAAAATATGGACATATTTTAAATATTGCTCCTATAAACTTACAAAGTTGTTGGAATAACAGATTTTGTATTATTATGTATTTTCTCAATGATATGAAGTTTGATACTCAAATGTCTGTCATTATTTAGTGTTTATATAGGCACTTCTGTCTTCACTGATTTTCCAGAAAAACGCAAATTTTGTGAGGATCAAGCCAAGAACATGAGGCAAAATTCTGGACATTCTGCAAAAATCTGCGGAGTTGAAAGTTATGAGTGGAAGGTATTACACAATGGAATACCAGGCATTGCAGGAAGGGTTCTTGAACTAAGCTTCTGTGAGTGATATAAATCACAACTCCCCCATAGGTTCATAGATTCATACTAGGCTAACTGCCTTTGGGGCCATTTTAAGCCTAGCCAGTTACCCCATGTGATAATCAAACCCTGTACCTTGTGTTCATAAGGTAAACCCCTTCATCATTATGCCAACCTCCCACCCCATAGTCAGGAAAGCCTAGGGTTGCCACCTTTTCAAATGCCGAAAGTGGGACATTTTGGTACAAATGTCAGATTTTGCAGGGCAAAACATACTCACAGCCAGTACAAAGGACAGAACTTCACTTTTTTGCCTGAATAAAAGCTTATTCTTGTAGCATTTTAGTTGCGTATTTTGTTTCTTGCAATATTTAGGTGTTTCAGATGCAGAATAACTGATTTATGCAACTATTACATAAAATATAGAAAATATGTTTGTCCTACAAATCTCAGGACGTTTGCCATTTTTTCAATTTCTTTGCAGGACACAACTCCCTAAAGAGGGACTGTCCCTCGCAAAGTGGGACAGGTGGTAACCCTGGGAAAGCCTCACATTTTGCAAATCTTTTATAAGCTTTAGGAGTTAATTAGAAGCACACCTACACTTCATTTTACACCAGTTTGGGATGTCCATTAGTATTATATTACCTGAAAAGTCATTAGCACACTGGCAGGTCTTCTTTTTAGAATACATGCATCTTGGGAGAGAAATGGACCATCACCCACAAAGCAGAATGGTGTCACATGGCACCGATACATACTGAGTACCCCTTGACAGGCACTAGCCATGAAGCCTGTTATTGTACCCATTTATATTTTCCTTACAACTCTGTACCGTTTTATGTGAGTGTAGGAGCTCATGTAATGTGTGCTTTTTTTCATGCCTTAGAGAAGGGAATATAGAGTACAAATTACAGCCCTGTCTCTCTGCATCTCCCCTTAGAGTATACCACCCCATACCTTTAACCCCTGTGTAAGCAATGACTAGATCAAACTCATCCCTAGTACCCTGTAAGATACTTCACTAGGCACTTCCCTTCTTTTGGCACTTTTGGTTATAGTGCCTTGTTTCTTACCCATTTTAGACAGGGGCATGTAGTTTTGCCTTATCATCATGTCCGTAATGGTTTGCCTTATCGTCATGTCCGTAATGACTGGGATGTTATTTGTGAGAAGCTGTTTTATGAACTGTAAGAATTGACAGGTCCTTTGGCTTAAGTTGTCCAATGGACGTTTGTGTCAGGAGTTCTGTACTACGTTCCTCTCGGGTCTTGGTGGAATGACTGAGGTGGTACTTAAAATAGCAAAAAGAAAAACTAAGATATTGTTATTTGGAGACTTGAATATACCAAAGATTAGATAAATTCTTGGATTGTGGGTACAATCCAGGCCCGGGTAATACTGGATTTCAAACACCAGCCCTCTTTTGCTTCAGACCCTGTGTCACAGTCCACCAAGGGGAAGGAAATATTAAATCTATTATTCTTAAGTAGGGATGGAGGAAACAGCAGATCTAGGAAGGAGGGAATCACTTAATTGTGTGGGTTTTGTGCTCCTACCATATTGACCATCTAGCCTTACCCTCAGAACATTATTGACCCTTTCATTCCCTTACCTCATTCTGTTTGCATTAGGTTCATAGGTTCATACTAGGCTATCTGCCCTAGGGCATTTATAAGCCTAGCCAGAGTGTGTTTGGCTTTCGCCACCCATTTTAAATTAATTTTGCTATGCCTTTTTTTGAGGTTAGTATATAGGTTCATAGGTTCATACTAGGCTATTTGCCCTAGGGCATTTATAAGCCTAAAGATATCATAGATTAGTACTAGACTAATTGCCCTTGCAAGCCATTTTAAGCCTAGCCAATTATCCCTTGTAAGACTCAAATCCTGCACCTTGTGTTTGTAAGGCAAACACCTTACCCATTAGGCCACCCTCCTAACGGCTTTCCATGTTGCCGCATATTTGTGCCACTCCCTTTTCACTGACCATACATGTTACTGGACTAACGAGAAGTATATCAGGCACTGGATAACGGTCATTTCTAACTGGTAAGGATATTTGTTTTATCCTTTGAGCCTATTCATTATGCTTCTCTTGAAGGTAGAGCTTGTAGTGTAGATCACTGGTGCAGTCTTGCCTTTTATACCAGCTTGTGTCTTATCTTTAATCAGGATTTCCCAGCAGTTTGTGTACTAAGAGTATCTCTATAGCAGGGAACACGTCTGCCATGGATGGTAGAAATCAGTAAGAAAACCTATGGGATTCTGAAATGCATCTGCATCGCCCATAGAGTTATTTATTTATTTATTTATTTATTTATTTATTTATTTTCACTTGGGTAGCCGTATGTCCAATACTGTGCAAAATCCTAGAGATCCCTGTCTAACAAGACACTGACAAAAGAAACGGTGAACATTCAGCAGTAAATGCAGTATGTGGTCTTCTGAAAGTACATGAAGAGGGAGACTAAAGGAATATGTGTACCCCAGAAGAAAAGAGTGGAAGATGGTGTATGGCAAAATATGTTTACTCCGAAAGAAAGGAGTCAGAAAAGGTACTTGGCAAAATGTATATACCTCAAATTAAATTAGTAGACTTCAAGGAGGCAACATCTTTTATAGGAGTAAGAAATGGAATAAAACAGGAGATTAAATAGAAGATATAGGGAAGACAGCTTAGAGATGTATGAGGAAGTATGTTTGTAGATAGAGGGTTCTAAATGCATAGAATGGCATTCCTGGGGAAATTGAGGAATTCAGGAGTGCATAGCACAAATAAGAAAAGAGTTGTAGGGATGTATTGTGAGAAGGAGAATATTACTTGGAAAAGAGCTTCAGCTTATATGTTAAGGTATAAAAGAAACAGCAGACTAAGTGGACCAAACATTCTTTATCTACCAACTAATTCTGTTTCTAGAATGAAACCTGTGCACTAAGCTGAAGTTTGAGATGCTTTGCCCTCGGAAACCTCTTATGCCTTCCAGTGTTATTTCTTTAGACAAAGTGGCTTTGCTGGAAGGTAGAGTACCCATTTATTATGTGTCCATTTAATTGACATGTCCAGACTCTCCTTTCCTTGTTCTTTGAATCTACAGAGCATCACCAGGCACTAAGCTTCATCCTGGACCTGCTCACAGCTAAAGTGCTTGGCTGCAGCTGTAAGAAATGTAGCAGATCATGTGCACAACACATTTTAGACTTGTGTACTCATTGCTATATACTTTCAGCAGATATAATTCAGAATAAAATTCTTAAAAATATTTTTGTAAGGGAAGTACTCTGCATCTCTGTGCAATCCTTACTTTAATATCCTGTCTCTCTGATGCTGCATCTCAGAAAAAGAATGGCCAGTAAAATTTAACCTAAAACTATGTTGCTGTTTCTGTGGGAGATTTTATTCTTGGAGAACAATAAAATAACACTATACTGAGAGTAGAAACACATTGCTTGTATGTGAAGTGATCAAACTTTTACAAGCAGCCTTGATCTCAGCAGTAAATGTACATCAGCCTTGATCTCAGCAGTAAATGTACATCAAATGTGAATTGAATAATCTGGTATAGAACAACTTACTGACACCTCTGTGAAGGACCATTAACCATTCCAGGACTGAAAGGCTAGAACTGCTGTCCAGAATCAATTTAGCCAGTGGAGTCTTTGGCAGGAGCATGTTAGGCAGAAGGCCTTGGCATACAGTACAGAGGCATGATGAGGGGACAGATTCCTTCCCACTCCAAGCCCGGGGGGGGGGGGGTAGATGGATCATAATAAGTATGGAATGCTTTGAAAGTCTTTCTGCATCCCAGACAGTGTACAGCATATGAGAGGTGTGCTCAAGTATCCATTTCTACATGGGTACATAGGGACCCCTCCCTGTCCGTGATGAAAGTTGTACAAGAGGGTAATTAACCTGTCATCTTCTGGCCTGCTGCACCGATTCTCAAACTCTGATGTGACTCCAAATTACATGCATCTTAAATAGATGTCTTAATCCCTGTGATAGTGGACTGATTGCTTTATATATGTTTTAACAGTCAGTCTGCTTTTTTTAATTTCTCCAAGTCTTTTGGGTTTCTAATACCATGACAGGAATGGACCCCATTCCTAAGTCAAAGTATGATTAAAGATCATGAAATTAGTATTGCTTCACTCTTTGATGTTAGCCAAAAGTGCTCTTTGCGGCACCCGCAGTGTGCCCAGTAATGACTCCTTCTGCAGTTCGTACGATATTACATAAATTGGTAACATATCTAAATACGATTGTAAATTATTTTTTATAAGACCACTTGCTCCTACTACTATTGGAACTGTCTGGGTATCTTTCTTCCACATGGCTCTTGTTTCTGCCTGCAGGTCAAGGTATTTTATGACTTAGTGACTACAGTGTCTTGCGTACAGAGATACACAAAGTGTGGCGATTTCAATGATCAATGCTACTTTTGTCTTCTTTTCTTGGACCACTATATCCAGTTTTCTAGCATCTATCTTTTGAACTGTTGGTATTGGATGATTCCATGTAATATAAACTTCATAATTTTCTATAATTCTTTGTGGCTCATGTTTCCAGTGTTTTTCAGCCACTTTGATTTGCACAATCTCCAGTATAACAGTCTCGCCACATTATTATGCCTTTCAGTATGCAGCCCCTCTGCCATTAGTGCATCACAACCAGCAACAAGGTGTGTGACTGTTTTCAGTTCGGTTTTACAAAACCTACATATGTCTGTTTCTCCCACATGTTAAATGGACTTTGTAAACCAGTGTGTACTTAGCCCACTATCTTGGGCTGCCAATATTAACCTTTCATTTCTTGATATGAATTCACCTCTCCTTAACCATTCCTACATTCATTCTTGATCAACATAAGGCTCTTCCAAAGTTTTCTATACTTGCAACTATATTTATGATTTTTCCTCATTTCTTACCTTTTCATCTGGTCCTTCACCTTATATTCTTTCTTTTGTTTTTAAGCACATTTAGGTGTTGCCTGGTTTTTATCTACTTCTGGTTTGACTTCCATTCCTGCTTGACATCTATATGCTTCTGCTAAATTAAGCAGAGATGTCATCTTAGATTTATTCTCCTCATATTTCAAAACTTTCACTACATTTGGATCTTGTGAAGTCAGTAGGTATGTGTGGAGTCCCACGATTGCAGATCTATACATGTAATTAATTTCAAGGAGGCCCATCCCACCTTCGGAATGGCAAATATATAATCTTGGTATACACTGATTTTTATAAATAATTTGGTGAGCATGAAGTATCCTTCTTGTTTTAATATCCAGTCTATCCAACACTTTTTGGGGCCAGTCAGTCACTCCAAAACTATAAGTTAGGACAGGAAGAGCAAATTGATTTATAGCTTGGATTTTGTTCCAAGATGTTAATGCTGTTTTCAGAATTAATTTAAGTCTTCTAAAGTACTCCTTACTGAGTTTTATTCGCATTTGTTCATGTTTTATTGCTGATCCTTCATCAATTCCCAAGTATTTATACACTCCCACTTGCTCAAGTTCTTTTATATTGCATTCTTGTCCCAAACTGATGTTTTCCTAGTGCTGCAGTTTTCCTTTTTTAAAGGTTACTTTTGCACATTTATCAAGACCAAATGACATTCCAGTATCATCTGAAAAAGTTTTGACAACCTGCAGCTGTGCTTTCAGTTCCACATCTGATGAGCTATACAGTTTTAAATCATCGACAAAGAGAAGATAAGAAGTCACTAGGCATTGTTTTGTAGGAGCCAGACTGTAGCCATGGCTTAAGCTGTTAAGCAAACAGCTTAATGGATTAATGGCAAGGCAGAATGGCAACGGTAACAGAGTCACCCTGGAATATCCCCCTTTGAATTTTAATCCATGGGATAGTAATCTGTCCTTTTGCTTAATTGCAAAGCGGTCTGCCACTGTTTCATGGTTACTGTAATGTAGATAATCAGTGTAGGGTGTATCTTACATTTTTAAGCACTGTTTTATCCATGAATGTGGGATACTATCAAATGCTTTTTTGTAGTCAATCCATCTGAATAAAATAATTTTGTATGTGATTTTACATGTTTTATATTATATTATAGTATTGTTTATATGAAATTTGTGCAAGTTCACTTTAAATGGAGTAATGATTTTGTTAATAGTTTATTTGGCGCCAAAATGAAGGATATTTAAATGGTTAGTTAAATATACAATGTATTCTGATGAAGTCCACGTTCCAGTGAATGAAAGCACTAAATCATTTTGTAATAAAGTGTGTGGATATTTTTTTCGCCTATGTGATCCTTCCATTTGCTTCAAGCGTTTTATTTGCATCATTTTATTCAGTTGGTTGACTAAACGCTTACTTTGTTTCATTGGTTTGTAGTCAATCCATGCCATACTTAGATTCTTACCTTTCTTACAGTTCTCCACTATAACTTTAACAACAAATGATCCTTTGTTCCATATGACTTTCTTTTATTGCCCTTTTGTTCTACTGCCATAATTGAGTTTTCTTCTAAATGACTGTAATCTCTGTCGGCGTCAATTCTCATGTATAGTTTATATGTCATTGGAAGACAAGTTATTGGTCTATAATTTTTAGGGTAGTTTGCAGATTCATTCTTAAGTAAGAGCATTATTTTTCATGTTGTTAACCAGTGCAGTGTGTGTTCGGGGTGCGCATATAAATAGTTCTTACTCATGGCTAAATCCTCGTGCAAAGAAGTTTAATACTTTAAGCCAAAAGTTAGGTACTGCATCTGGGCCTAGGGTTTTCCGGTTAGAGGCTTTTCTCAACTTTGTTTCAATCTCTCTGGCTGTTATTTCATCCCATATCATATCCTGTACCTTTAAACTTCTTATTCTTTCTTTTACTTCTTCTATCCATTTAGCATCTTTGTTATGTTCCACAGGATCTTCATAGATACTTCTCCAAAATGTATCTACTTCCTCTTTTTTTTTGGCGGTCTTTCAATTCCTTTTACCTTAGTTCCCAGTTCTCTATAAAACTTTTGGGTCATTAATAAATTGCTTATTTTGTGCTTTTCCCTTATATTTATCTTTGTATCTTCTAAGTCTTTCCACCTGTTTTTTTAGTTTATCTCCAATACTGCGCATTGCTTTTATCGCATTTGTCTTTTAGTATTTTTGTTGATCTATTCCCTCTTCTATAATCTCCTAACAATGACACTTCTTGTCTTGGCTGCTTTATAGTTTTCTCTATTCAATATTTCCACAATGGTATTTGCTTTCGCCCCCTCTTTTTCCTTCGCTACCCTATGTTCCTGTGGTAGAACTTATCGGTTATTAATTTAACAGCACATTAATATATTCAGTTTACTTCTGTTATAGCGCATGGATCTCTATGGACCGTTCTAATTACTGTGTTCATTTGTTTTATCAAGCTTCTGACTTTTGGGGTTTTATTAACCTTCTGCAGTCTTATTTCTCTCATTGATCTTGATATGTCTGTCTTTGTCTATTAAATCAAGCAACTCTTCTCTTCCATACTGAGGGCACATCCCTTTTTTTCAGTTTCCTGCAGGCATTCTATAGAAAGTTTTATAGCATCTTCCTGTGGCACATTCTCTTCAAGTTCATCCTGTGTCATCTGTTGTTCTGTCATATGGGAACTCACTGCCCTATCACTCCTCAACATTGACTGCATCAGAGTTTCCACAGTTTCCTGTTCCTTTCCTTGCTGTGTAGCTTAAAATGAACGTTTATACTGGTTTCCTGTGGAAGGCTCCATAATATCTTGATATGGCACCTGACCAATTGCTTCCTGTTCCACTGGTTTCCCCTTAATTTGGATATCCATTGCCCTATCCTGTTGTGGTGCTTTCTGTATTCGATTTACTACACTGAATCCTTCTCTTTGCAGCTGATCCTTAACCTCAATTTCTATCTCTTTGACTTCTCCATTACTAATCTATTTTTCTACTTTTCCTCTTAGTCTTCTAATTTTTTTGTATTGTAAAGTATTCCATATCTGGATTCCGGATTCCTTTCCCTATATTTTTCTTCAAATATCTTTGGTGCTGCTCTTTTTGTATTGGTTAGTTTTGCTTTCTCCTTTGCATAAATATTACACCATATTAAATCGCTTTTCCTTTCCCCGTCCATATTTCTTCTTCACGCCTCCTGATCGTCTTGCTTTTCCTTATTCTGGGGACTCACTCCATCAAACTGTGATGTATTCTCTTTTAGACCTTCTACATTAAATCCTTCACTTGGCAGACACTCCATAACCTCAACCTCTATTTCTTTAACTTCTGCTTTACTAATCATCTTTTCTACATTACATCTTTGTGCTATTAATCTTTTTATTGTGAAATTTTCCATATCTGGATGCCTTTGCCTGTATTTCTCTTCAAATATCTTTGAGACTGCCTTCTCTATATTAGTTAACTTGGCTTTCTCCTTTACAAAAATATTGCACCGTATTAAATCTCTTTCTTTCCCATGTCCGTATTTCTTTTTTATATTGTTCAAATATCTCTAGGTTTTGTTGTTTATATTTTCTCACTTCCTCAGATGCTTCTTTTTCCAAAGAGATCAAAATTTCTTGATCTATGTACTGTTTTTCAAAAATCTGTTTTACTAATGAATGCAAATTTTTATTTGAAGCTTCTGAAAGTTTTCCTTGCGGAAGTATTTTTCTTTCCTCTAATTTCTCTCTTAATCATTTTGTATATCTTGTGTCTGGAAATTCTGGGCTTCTTAAATAATAGTAACAATACATAATTTATTTCTTATCCTTAATAGTCCACTCTGTCATCTTTATGGCTCTTCTTTGGCCAATCAATTTTTGTCGTTTTTGTGGACTGCTACTTCCTTCTACAACAGGAGGGCCATCCTCCTCCTGAGCCTGGCCTGGCCTGGCCCCATTGTAGGAATGTTTCCGTATTTTGAGGATTCTACACTGTCATTTTGTTCAGTCCTGGCACCAGTGCGCCTACCAGGATTGGGCACTTTTTTTATCCTAGCTCTTGTGCACCCAGCTGTCTTTTTTTATTTTTGATTTACTTCTGTCCATGATATATGCTGTATAAATACAGTCTATATATCAGTGTCGCCTTGGTGAGATTTTGTGAAAAACAGGGTCCACCTCACGAAGGTGCTCACTACTACTCTCCTTTGCTTGCTGACTTTTCATCTCTCCATCAGGACCCCTCTCTGCATCAGGACCCCTCTCTCTCCATCAGGACAGAGGCATGATGTGGGACAGATTCCTTCCCACTCCAAGCCCGGTGGGGGGGGGGGGGATAGAGGAATCATAATAAGTATGGAATGCATTGAAAATCTTTTTGCATCCCAGACTGCATTTGTATGTAACACCCAATGCTCTTTCAGGTTTTTGACCCTTTAAATTTTAAATTCTCTTTAGTGCTTTCAAACTTAAAACAGCAGGGGCGGAGCCTAGCTAGCCAACTGAGAGCAGTGATTTTTGAGAGCTCCATAAACTAGTATAATAATATAGGAAAATGTTATTATTTTCAAGTTTAAAACATCAGAAATCTATAGATAAACTACGTAAATATCAATTTTGGTGGAGATGTACAAAAATTTTCCTGTCAAGTAACTTGGAGATATATTGAGTCAGTGAGTATGAACAACTCAAGGAATTCTCACCCAGGTGCTGCTCTGAAAAAAGAACTGCAATTGGTGACATCTACCTTACAGGAACTATCTTTGAAGATGGATGGCTTTAAAAATGACTTAGAAAACCTCAAATTAAATTCTCAAAAATAGATGATACTCTTAAGGAACTATTACAGCAACACCATACAAAAATAACAAATATAGAGACTTCTCTAAATGACATTGAAGGGAGACTCAAAGAGGAAGAATTCCAAAAAGAATTTCTGCTTAACAAAATAGATGACTTAGAAAACAGGGAAAGGAGAAACAACATAAGGATCTTTGGTCTGCCTGAAAACACTGAAGGTGAAGACATTATTTCATTCTTAACAACCTGGATTCCTGAATTTTTAGACTTAGAAGCATGTTTCCTCTTCAATTCCAAATGCAAGTCCCTCTTTCAACTCAACAAATACTCCACCTGGATCCTTAGTTATAAAATTTCTTTCATTTCTGGACAAGGAACTAATATTAAAATCTGCTTGGAGAAAAATCACCCTTAAAATACAATCAAAGCCTGATAAGGTTTGACAATGATTATTCTTCCAGAATACTAGAACAAAGGAAAAAAGTCTGGCCAATAATAAAACTGCTGAAACAAAACAACATTAAAGCACAGCTGGCCAAGATAAAAATACTTTTTGGCAATGAGATGAGAACCTTTAATGACTTAGAAGAAGCTACTGTATTCATCAAAAACAACAACATAGTGTCTATCCCAGAAGAAATGAAATGGATGGCCCCTACTCTTAAAAGAATAAAATAAACAAATAATTGGACTGATGCTAGAAAGAAGAAACAAAAAAACTGATTCCAAGATAGCTGTCCCAAAAAATAACTCTTACAACTACATCTCTCAAAGTATCAACTGATATAGTACATCACCTGTCATCTGTTTTTATTGAAAAAAAAAAAGAAGGGTTTCTTAAACAACCGAGAAACAGTAATGATTTATTCAGAATGTTCAGAGTCCACTAATTCTTCACAAACAAAGGTAGGTCAAGCTGGGTTGCTATTTACATTATATATAAGCCAAATAAAGCAACATATAATACAAATATTGTAGTTTCTATTCCCCTACTTGAACTCAATGAATACTTATCTTGTTCATTTTTCATTGATTTTAGTTATAATAATTTAAGTAATTAATTAATTCAACAAGGTACCATTCATCAGAGTTCAGACTCAAATGTAACAAAGTAACATCATATATAATAGCAGTAACAGTAGTGTTTTGAAAAAAAATGCTGTAATGGAGACTAATGCCTTCTTCAGTTAAAGTGTGATTTAGAAATGTCATGTACATCCTGGTTGAATAATAGTAGTAAGCTCTTAGTACAAATGTCATCATTATTCTGTCTGAATATAGTTAATGACAATTATGGCAGGTGTCACAGCTACGAGTGCTGTTTGATCAATCCTGATATGGTATGTGTGGATGCAGCCGTATCTGGCAGCTAGTACAAATGTCATTATTATTCTGTCTAAACATATCAATTATGGCAGGTATTATAGCTTTGAGTGCTGTTTGATTAAGCCTGACATGGTGTATGTGGATGCAGCTGTGTCTGGCAACTGTTATATGTTGCTGTTTTCATCTCCGGGAAGCTGTGGGCTGCGGCTTGTGATTGAGGTTTACTGATGTTTGTGAATTAGGAAGAGACATTTGGTGTTTTAGCCTGGACCCAGGGGAAGGAGGTGGATAGAACTGTGATTTAAGATATTTTGGCAGAGAATGGTTTGTTTGTACGTCTGCTGAGTGAGAGATGGGAGGGCTGGAGGAGTGTATTGTCTCTTGTTGTGGCAGTTTGTTAGGAAGTTTTTTTTTTTTTTTTTTTTTTTAATCTGTTTGCTCTCTGTTCTTTTCCTAGCTGCTGCCTTGCTGAAAGGGAGGGAATTTAGGCTTGAAGTTGCAGTGAAGTGAAGCTTTGCTTCAGGTGCATTGTAAGCCTCTGGTATGCAGTACACAGACACACTAACAGAAACAGACACTCCCAGGTTGCTATGGTAATGGAGACAGAGTGACGATAATGCTTAACAGCTCTGAGGAGCCTCCGAGATGATTCTCCGCAATGACATTTTTGGTTTAAAAAAAAAATATATAGATATATATATATATATATATATATATATATATATATATATAAAAGGGCTGTTTTAAACCACACGCACACATATTGATGGTCTCCCAACACTTCGTTTAGCTCATTAAGTTGATTCTTGATAAAAAAAAAATAAATAAGTGCAATTATATATTTAAAATATATTTTGGTCCAAGGTTAAGGACTTGCATAAGAGTGGAAGTCTGAGTTATTGTGAAAAACTAAGAGCACTTGGTCTTGTGCAGTACCCTTTGCAATGGTCTGGGAGGTTAGCTTGCTCGGTTGTGTTGGGCATATGGGGATAGCTGATTCTAGGGGTTGCCGGGAAGTGCTAAGAGAGTCATTAGAGTTCCTTCATGGAAATATCTGTAGGAATGGAAAGTGTGTTGAGTGGTTCACTGGCAGAGTGGCCACTGCATGGAACAGGCTGGCAAAATGGAACAGGACAAATAGTGGTTTGGATATTTTAAGAACAGCCTGGAAACACACCACATGAATTAGTGAATGGTATTCTGGCAAAACTGGATGGGCATTGTTGCCCGTGCTTGAAGTACTGATATGTGTGCATGTAAGGATGGAAATATACTTATAACAAATAAAAAACGAGAAAGGTCTCATAATTTAAAGTCTATGGACTGTATAAACATGCTTGGAAGGAGCTAATAAGAATAAAAATTACAGCTTGTGGTCTCTCAATTAACTAAGCAACAGCCAAAAAAATGCAATGGTTATATAATGTATGATTTTAGTAAATCGAGACATAAAATATATAATTGTCATATAAGCAGTCTGCTGAATTTAGATATTAAAGACAGGATTTAATAACATGGGCTTGTGTATAATAATACTACTGTCTTAATTTGTCATAAATGACATACACTACATTGAACATCAAGGGGAAGCATTATGATTTTCTCATATAAGTAAATGTGCACAACAAGTCATATAATTGCTTTAACTTGAATTGTGGTTTTGTAACACATCTTGACCATACGTAATACTTAAGCTCTTACCAAGGTAACTAATGTTTTATATACATGACATCAAACTGACAAGTTGTTCAAGGGAAATAATAGAAGCCTGAACTAGGAATGTCACAGAATGTAATAATTACATTCTGAACAAATAATATTAAATTGACAATAATCACTCAGTTTAACTTTTGCTGATTATACAAAATAGAATGTTGCCATTTAAATCGAAAAAGTTTCGGTATATGCCATAAAATGGCAATTTATGAATATGGAAAGGGAACTTGTAATCATTAAGCATAATAAGTGAATTTGTTGTTTTTAACCTATAATTGCACTCATTTTATAATAAGTAATGATAGATATGAAAATCCTTATGTGTAGGAAGTGTGGGGGGGATGCACTGATAATTAAAATGTACCAACTTTCATCAATGTTCACATAAAACAAACTTGATGCGTTAATTAAGTTAGCAACAAACAAAGTGATTACTTAAATGCTGGCAAACAATTAAATATAACATCTGATGTATCCAGTAAAATACATTGTATTATAAACATTAGGTATAAATATTATTGTCATCTATTTGTATTAAGTAATATGTTTTGAAAGATTTCATCAATATGGGGTGAATATGTTACATAACTGTGTGCTATAATCTTTTACTGAGGTTTTATATATGATGCATCCTACTTTACTTTGAATTGCTTGTCATCTATCTTTCATGTAAATATTAATTGCTTATACAGTAAGCAGACATTTGTATTAGAATTCTGTCTAATCTGCAATAGTACTATATCTGTTCAAAATAATTTAAATATTGCTTATTCCTATTACAAATATTCTCAATATGATAATTCAATTTATGGAGCTCAGATGTTCTGGATTGTCAAGGTATGAGTGATAATCTGATGGATTTAGGTTTATCCGTCAGATTAGGAATGATTTTCATTCCATGGCTAATGCGGATCTTAGTTTTGTTAACATTTTATTAATTTAAATTTGTTATTTCACAAAAAACATTTTTAGTATGCCTGACTAAAACATTACTTTATTGGTAAGCACTCAAAGTATAAAACTGATAATTTCCTTTAAAAGCTCAAACATATACTTTATAGTTATCAAAGGAAAATGTTTATTTGTCACAATAAAACAAAAATGCATAGTCTAAATTAACCTAAGATGGATTTAACTTTATCTTTAAACACCAATGGCTTAAACAATGCTAGCAATAGATTAAATCTATTGAAATATTTAAAACTGAACAAAGCACACATTGTCTTCCTTCAAGAAGCTCATTTCAAAACAAATGACAATTACAAATGGAATCCTAAGGAATATATGATATTGGCGCAATCCACTTATAAGACAAAGACAAAAGGGTTAACAATTTTATGGAAAACAAATGTGATTAACTCAGAAATCATTTATAAGTATGAAGATAAAGAAGGCCTTATGGCATTAGTAATAGTTAAATATAATAACAGAATATGGACCCTAGCCAAGCTATACTGGTTCCCAGGCATTGGATCAGGAACTATTAAAAAACACTTGGATTTCATTTCCAATAATTATAAAGGCAACTTAATATTAGGAGGAGATTTTAACTGTATATTTGATATTTCTGAAACTACAAATAAAAGACTGCTGCATACATCTGCTGTATCAAAAGCTTTAAGTGGGTAGAATAATTTCATCTTGTAGACTCTTTCATATTTAAAGAAGATAAATCTCTGTTCTTTCACAATCAAGATCACAGATTTGGTACCCAAACTAGAATAGATAAAATATTTGCTGCCCATGACTTACACTCTAATCACTCCCTGCCCCTTTTCAGACTACAATTCATTGATACTAAAATTTCAAACTGGGTACAAACAATTAATCTTTAACTCCAGAATTCCAGCATATATAACTAAAATTAAAGAGTTCAAACCCTGGTTATTATGTGAATTACAGTTCTTCTTAGATATTAATTACACCACAGATATAAATAAAATAATGATATGGGACTCATTAAAAGCTTACATATATGGTAAAACCCTAACCTGGTATAAAAAAAATCAGAGAATGGGATTCTGAATTATCAGATCTACAATCCAAACTGTTGTCAGTAAAAGCTGAAAAAAAATCAAAATCATTTGGAGATGAAAAAGAAAGTAGAAGTATTAAACAATAAATACAATGAAATGCTTACACATAAAACTAGTTTAGCTTTAGAAAAACTATAAATTAATACCTTGACCACTTCTCCCAAATATCTACATAATTTATCCACAAGAATCAAAGTACAATCAAAAGCTAATAAAATTAAAAGTGTCTTCCATGAAAAGAAAGGGGAAAATGTCTCGGATATAGGTGACATTCTTGATACCTGTAGAAATCACTATATGGAACATTTCCAGAAAGAAAATATACATATCAATCAATTAAATCTAGATGAAAAATGTTCTAATATAAAAAAATACCAGAAAAATTAAAACTAGATCTGCAAGCATCCATATCCTACAAAGAAATTACAGATATAGTAAAAGAGGATAAAAATAATAAAGCCCCAGGTATAGATGGCATAATTATGGAAATATATAAACTTTTTCCTTCAAAGATACTATCCCTCTTCCATAATACTCTATTAGAAATTCAGTCACCAGCTTTAATACCACCCTCTTCGAGATATTCCTTAATCACACCAATCCTAAAGGAAAACAAATCCCCAAACCTCTGTACCTCATATAGACGTATATCATTATTAAATAATGACTATAAGATATTTGACTATATTAACTAACAGAATGATAATACCACTATCCAAAGCAATAGATAATGATCAGACTGGCTGTATATATCCTAGACACACACACATGACAATATTAAAAGGATAATTTCTCTTATAGATTATGTTAGTAAAGAAAATAAACACTCATAATTGGCTTAGATATTGAGAAAGCCTTTGATTCCCTAAATTGGGACTATTTATTCAAAATTCTAGTGTTATTTGAATTTCCTTCTTCCTTTGTTCATCTACTAAAGAATATATATACAAGTTTTTTTTTTCTCTTGCACCATAGCCAAATTATGGAACTCCCTCCCACCCACAATTACCTCCATACCATCATGCACCCACTTCAAAACTTTACTAAAAGTGCACCTAAAAGCATGCTGGCTATGCCCTTGCAATTCCCACTCTAATATCACCCACCCCATCCAACCACTACCTTTCTTTCCACTCCACTAACTACCTTGATTATAGCAAGTTCAGATGCTCATAAGCCTAGTACTTATTATACAGCAGGAACTTCCTATTGTAACATTTGTTAATGTCTGTTATGTACTTCACAGATAAAGATTCTAGTTGTCTAATGATGCACTATGTTCTTCATCTGTAAATATGTTGTAAGTAATTGCTATGTAGATTGTTAATCGCTATGTAATCCAATGTAACTACTTTATTTTACCTGTGGAACTTTTCTCCCCGGGTCTCCACTGAAAATGGACCTACGTCCAGTCGGACACTCCCGGTCAACAAATATAAATAAATAAATAAATAAATAAGTAATGTAGCATATGTTAAGCTAGGTCCTTTCACCTCTGAATCTATACAAATAACAAAGGGTACTAAAGAAGGATGTCCCAGGTCATCGATTCTATTTGCTTTGGCTATTGAAATATTGGCAGATTCGATACGTAATAATACAAAAATCAAAGGAGTAAATGTTTATGAACAATACAATTCTGAAGTAATGCTCTTTGCTGATGGCATGTTATTAACATTATCCAACACAAAAGAGAAATTAGAAGAATTAGATATTTTAATTGACACATTTTACAGGACTTCAGGACTCCATTTCAATAAATCAAATTTTTTATTTTTAAATTAAAAAAAAGAATTGGAGATGAAGGGGAATCACATTATAGGGAAACAAGAATCTACCATAAATGTCTAGGAATTGAGTTATGCAAGTATAATAATGAATTAGTCTCAAAAAACTACAATAATATCATCAATACTATTAAAATATCTGTGGATAAGTAAAGCAAAATAATATTTGAAGATAGACTACAGTTAATAAAAATGGTTTTACTACCCAAGGTTATGTATATAGCTTTGGCAATACAACTGTTACCAGAAAGGAATGTACTCAAAGAAATAAACTCATGCCTAATAAAATTTTTATGATTTCCCAAAAGAAACAGAATAGCTTTAATACATCATATCAGACCATGGGAACAGGGATGATTAAACTTTCCTGATATAGAAACAGATATAAAAGCATCAATATCTAAAACAATCTCAGATTGGATAAATCCAAATTATTCTGAAAATTGGAAAGAATTACTAACTGTAATATCAATAAATTAATTTGATTTACAAAAAAAATTCAAATAGATAAAAATTTGCCATGGCACATATTGTATATTAGTATGCAATATAACATAACTAAGCTCACTAAAACTCGTATGATTAATTATTACATTGACTCATTTAGGGAAATTATTAATGCAAATATAGATTTAAAAATCTGGTTTGATCTTTTAACACCATTCATAGTTACAAAGAACTAGCCACATAAAATATACAAAGAAATAATTAATTCCTGGGAACAGAAAGGATTTATTTGCTGGTTTCAATGTATCAAAGAACTAAAAGTTCTGGATATGCAAAGAATAGAAACAACATACAAAATTCCATAACAAGATTGACTAACTACGCAAAGCATTCTGACGTATTCACAAGATTTATGCAGAATAATTAGTAATTCTTCATTTAAAGAAATACCTAAACTTACAAAATACCTATATGAAATCATATATAATGATTATGACATGGGAAGTAGTATTTCAAAATTTTACAAGATATTGATAAATTATAAAACAACACCCAAATCCTCATATCGGAATTATACAACAAAAGGGCACTCATTACAGCTAACTGAAGAAATTAAATCAAATATTTTATTATCAGTAAAACCTACATCCTTTACACAATACTGGGAAGTTTTTAATTGAAAATGCTTGCATAGAGCATTCTTAACTCCAGATAAAATTACTAAAATTAATTCTTCCACAAAGGGAATATATTGGAGGTGTGAGCAAATACACAGTGCAGATTGGAATTGCACTTTTTTCGACTGTGTTAAAATTAAGCCATTTTGGAATGGTATTAAAAACTTTTTACAAGCTTTATTTAATGAATCGTTTAACATATCTAAAGCTCTAGTATTATTAAATGTGTATGAAGGTCCTCATTTGAATGAGTCAAATATGTATCTAGTATGGACAATACTTGCAATCTCAAGGAAGTGTATAACAAGAAGATGGAATAGAAACATAATACCAACTTTGGAAGACTTCTACAGCCTACTGAATATCACAGCATTGTTGGAAATTAAAATTAAAGAATTAAGGATTCATTCTAAGCCATTTATTAACAATCCGTGGAAAAAAGTCTTATTATTGTTTGGCACTTTACAATAATTGAACAGATACACTCTGATAACTGGATTATTATACCTATAATTATTATATATATATAAAGTAATTGTAAATATTGAGCTCTGTTATAGTGTTAGGCTGATGTAAATAGTACATAGTTATTTAAGATGTTATATACAAATACCCCCTTTGAAATAAGGATGCAGTTTGCTTCTCCCATGTTATGCTATCATTTTTGAAAAAAGCCAATGAGCTGCAAGAGTTATGTTGTACAGACAGAAGTTTGATTCCTACAGCTTTCAGCAGCATATGCCACAGGTCTGAGCAAGCAGTTTTTTTCTACTTAGTAAACAAAGTTGGTGAAACAAAATGTGTATCCCTTCACAGAAATGCCTCTTGCATGCATTTGGTATGAAATGTAGTTACTAGGATTAACATTTTAGTTCTGTAATTCTGTTAGTGCCTAAGCAGAGGACTTTCAATGCATTTGTGTGCATGTTTCTGCTTTATGTATGTAATTTCTCTAGAGAATTATTTGAACTCTGCTGTGCTGCATAGTCTTTTCTTTTTCTTCTGACTTTACTAACTGCTGTTATCTGTTATAACTGTAAAACTAGGACCTTTTTGCACATTTATTTTTCTTTTTCCTTTTGCTACAGATTTTAGTTATACTTGCAGAAGGAAATGAAGCTGCAGTGGTTGACGAAATACGAGCACATTTGACTGCTGTTGAATCCAGGAAGGTGTGCCTGATGATTGATCATTTTTTTCTTGTTTATTTGCGTACAGCGTCCAATTATTTAATGTAACTGTGTGAAACATTTAACTGCATCACCAGCATCACACTTTTTATTTTTAAAGATGTGTGCACTTATACTGTTAGAAAATCCTGGTGTAAGGAATTTCAAGACACAGAATGGCAACTACTGTTGCACAGGCTCATAACTTCTGTTGTAATCAAATATTAATGTGGAGGTAGGAACATCCTTGTACCCCTTAAAGAAAAAAGAAAAAATGTATAATAAAGCAAATATTTCAGCATTCAGTATGTTAAATGAAGTAGTGTTGTATCCTGTGTGCAGCATAATGTAATTCCTTTGTAAGTTGTGTTAGTGAAGTCAGTGTGCTGTGGATTATTTTTAATGCTGTACACATATGCTGGCTAATTAGAACAGTTCATTGTCTGAATTTTTAGATTTTTTTTTTTTTTTTTTTTTTTTGCCATTTGTCATGCCTTTCACAGACCACTGTGTTACAGTACTTTTAAAGCACTGCCCATAGAAGTGGGTTTTCTTGATTAAATCCCAAGATGTTCAACAAACACACTGCCTCACTGGCGTATGGATAGTAGTGCCCTGGTTCCCTTCCTGTGGCAGTCTGTCAAAGCTCGGTGCTTCTCCCACAAGCCTGTCTGTCGGTCTGAAAGAGTGATTTCTTGGCAGTACAGGGACTGCTTTTCAGACCCACAGGCAGGACCTTTTCAGTTTTCTGTTGCCATAGAAAGAGAAGGATCTCATGGAAGACTGCTCATCAAGACTCTGACACGCAGGAAAAGCTTATCAAGACTCTGACCCAAGTTGCAGTGAGGGACTGGAAGAACTCCCTGGTCAGCCTCTGTACGAAGCTGAGATCCCTCATAAAATCCTCCAAAGCTAGTTATGAAAACAAAATCGCCACTGATTCTAAAGACAACCACAAAGCATTCTATAGCTATGTCAAGAATCTCAATGGCAGCACTCAGATCTGCTCCGAGTTACAGCACAATGGCATTAAATATACAGAACCAACTGATATTGCCAACATCCTGGCAGACGGGTTCAGTGCTAACTTTACCCCCCCCCCCCCACCAAGGGCTCATCTCTTTACCAGAAGAATGCAAAGTTCCTGTAATCACAGCTGCACAGGTAAAAAACACACTCTCCAAAGCCAAGAACACAGCCTCCATGGACTCGACAACATCCCAGGCTGCATTCTACATGAACTACAGAATGGACTGGCACCCCACCTAAGCACCATGTTCAGTCATAGCCTCACCTCAGGCTTTGTGCTTACTGAATGGCGCACAGTGATGGTTATCCCACTCCACAAAGGGGGAGCCACCACGGGTCCCGGGAACTACCACCCCATTAGTCTAACAACCCTGGTCTGCAAGGCCATGGAACGTATCATCATGGAACTTATAAACAAAGACATTGGTAATCTCCAAACTCTGGACCCCACCCAGTTCGAGGCACTTAAATGTAACCTTCCTAAACCACCAAGATCTCCTAGATATGAAGTACACATAACAGATACCCTCAGCAGCCCCAAATGCACTCTTTCAAAACAACACCCACATCAACACATAAACAGAGTTACATTTCATGGAGCTGCTACCTCTAAGCCCATAAGGCAAGCCACCTCGCAGTCCAACATTCTGGTCATTGGAGACTCCGTCGTGAGACACACTGATGTCTCTCTCACCTGGCTGAGGACAAATAGTCAGGGGACAAAAGAATAGCCAGATCATTTCCAAATACTGGGTTTACAGTAAGCTCAGTAAAAAATGGGCAAAGTCTATTATTCTCCCACTAAACAGCATTCTGAAGTCTGTTCATGCAGGGATACTTTTCTGAATACTGCAATGAGTAAAATGACAGCAGTTTCAGTAACAAAGTTCAAAGCATAGTATACATGTCACAAAAGACCCTAGTTTTAATTAACAAAGGTTAGTTTCAGCACCAAATGAACAGAAATAAGATAAACAGCCTTGGACAAGGAATCAAGTAAAAACTTGTGAAAAATCCCTGTCAGAAATGTTTAACATACAACAGGGTGCCAAAATTGCAATTTAAATGAAATAAAAATAATTTAAAATGCTATATACCTACTCGGTCACCTCAAATAATCGTAACTCCAAAGAAAAAACTGAACAAATAGCAAGTTTTCTTGTCAGAACTTTCAAATGAAGCTTTTATTCAATGGAAGTAGCAGATGTTGTTTTACTCGTGACTCTGGAAGTGCGAAGAAATGAAATGAACTGCAATAAAATGGCCTTAGTACATAAAGTCAGTTAAACATTCACCAGTGACCAAAAAATACATTAAAAGAATTTAAAAAATTAGCTTAAAGTAAACATTAAAAATCTTGTACTGCAAATCTCCAAATACATACAATTTTCCAGGCAGAAAAAAAACAAGCAAATCAGCAGAATACACTAATCAGGCACTGATAGAAAAAGTCAGAGGGAGGAAATATGGTTTCTTATCTAAACTCAGTACCTGAGGAAATACAGAGTAAGGTTCATAGGTGTTTATTAGGCTAATGACTACATGTGCCTTTTTAAGCCTAGCCATGCATCCCAAATGTCTGACAAGTTCTGATACCCTTGATAAGTTTAAGTAGGGGCTTGGGAGATGAACCATTTACAAGCTAGTGCCTGGGAGATGAACCATTTACAGATTGCCTGTGTCCATTATAGACATAGGTGCCAAACCAGGGATGAATTTCCAGTTTCCCATCCAATTGTCCAAGTTGCACTTGAATTGGATTAGTGAGGAACTCTACTTCACATGGATGGGGAGCCTGTTCCATAGACTGTGTAGTTTCTGGGATACATACCTATCTCTCCAGCAGGTCCTATTTATGTCACAGGCAAGGTTTAAGTCTTTAGAACGGGTAATTCTGGTGTTCTTTGTTTTGTGGATATGCAGGAGGTCCATCAGAGTGGAGTGTGACAATGTCCTGTATGCCAGGCATAGATCTCCTGTCAAAATCCTGTAGGAGACAGAATACAGGGATAGGGTCATGAAGCAGTCTGCATAGGACATTTTACTTACGTCCTGCATTTATTTTAGTGTGGAACCTCTGTGGACATTCCAGTTGTTGAATATGCCTGGCTAGGTATATACCAAAGGGGGCATAGTACTCAATGATAGGCCTGATGAATGCTGAATACAGTGGAACAATGACTTCCTTGGACTTGGATGCCATACCTTTGTTTATAAATTGCACAGCATAGAATGGTTTCCTCACCACTGTAGACACATGATGGTCAAAGGCTAGATTGCTATCTATGTGTGTCCCTAAGTCCCTGACTACTAGGTCAACTCTAAGGGGTGTGTTGTCAGTGTGATAGCTACCGGAGATGGATGACTTCCCAAAGGATACTACTATGCATTTCTTGGCATTTAGTTTTAGTCCATGGCTCTGTCACCAGTTGTTTGTGTGTGTCAGCCCCTCCTGGAGAACAGTTGTGTCAGTGTGAGATTCAGTAACCGCTCCTATTTGCAATCATCTGCAAATTTAGTCAGCCAGTGACTGCTGACATCGGCCTTGACTTCTGAGTAGTAAATGCCAAAAAAGGAGCCGTCCAACGACTGATTCCTAAGGGACTCCACTTGTGACTGGCCTCTTTGTAGAAGTGGACTCTCCAATTCTAACATCCTGGGTTCTATCTGTGAGCCAATTGGCTATCCATTGGGTGACATACAAGTTTGTACCAAACATCCCTCTGGCCTTAAAATATTTGTGTGAACTAATTCAGGATGCCTTATAATATGTGTCCGTTAAGGTGCATTTATGGTTCTGCTTGTCTGCCAATGGATCTTTCTCTTTCTTGTTCTCTTTGGTAAACAGTTATTGGAAGGAGTATTGAATATGAGAACCCCTCACAAGCAAATTCCTCTGTGGAATCTCAACTATGGTCAGGAAAAATTGATCTTACCACCTTTTGAACTGACAGCTCAAGGTGAACTGATGTTCTTAACATGGAAGACAGTTTTCCTTGTTGCTCTGACATCTGCATGGTGAGTTTCTGAGCCACAAACGTTTGTGGTGGGGCATCCTTACCTAATCTCCCACTGGGATAGGTTGTGTTGCATATTAACCCCATTGTCATCCTGAAAATGCTCTCAGAATTCACTATGTATGTTAATCTCACAGTGTTCTTTCCAGAACTTAAGAATAATGGAGAGAGGATACGCCACATCTTGGATGTGCATCAGCAGCTAAGGCACTGTCTTGACAGAACAAAACCCTTTAGGAAGGCTGGAAGGATTTATTTCCTAGAAGAGGTAAAGAAGGGTCAGCATATTTCTAAGCAAACCATTGCACATTGGTTGTCTTCTGGTATTATTTTTTGTTAAAGCTGCTATGGCAAGGCGAATCTAGGCAAGGTAAAGACACATTTCATCAGGGCCTTTTCATCTTCAGTGGCATATTGGAAAGGAGTGAAATGTAGAAGTATTCTAGAGGCAGCAACTTGGTCCTCTCTCCGTACCTTTATGAAGCTCGAGAATTTGGATGCCTTTTCTAAATCCCAAGGAGGCTTTATTAGGACCATTCTGCCGGAGCTCCTGGAACCATATCCTTCCTGATTGGATAAGTTTTGGGAATCTACCCAGATGCCAGTAAGACAGTGCGTTTGTTTAACATAGTACAACTGTGAAAGTCCTACTTACCTGTAACAGTAGATGTCCGTAGAACACACTGATGTACTGGTAGCACCCTCCCACCAGCCACCCCCTTTTTTTTGGCTGTATATAGTTTGGTGTCAGAGTTGCCACTGAGTGGTGCTCAGCAGCTGTTAATGGTGTGTGCGTGTGCGTGTGCGCGTGTGTGCGTGTGCGCGTGTGTGCGTGTGCGTGTGTGCGTGTGTGCGTGTGTGCGTGTGTGTGTGTCTGTGTGGTCCGTTTTTTGGTTTGGAACAGTAGGTGTTCGCGAAGCCTGCATTTTCCTCTTTTCTTCCTGTTGGAGCCTACAAAACTGAAGTGATCCTGTCTGTGCATCTGAAACGCAGTCTCTGTATTGCCAAATGATTGGTCCGTCACACCCATAGACAGGCAATGGGAGGAGCTCTGAGGTTTGATAGACTGCCAGGGCACTACTACCCATATGCAAGTAAGGCAGTGTGTTCTACAAACTTCTACTGTTACAGGTAAGTAGGACTTACGTGACTGCTTTTTCTTTTTACCAGTACCCCTAGTTAACTGAGTAGGTCAGGTCTTTAATGCAAACAAGGTGCCATGACTGGGCTGTTCTCATATGTCTAAAGTCTTTGAAGACTGGGTGAAATACAGAATAATTCCAGGGTATAAAGTCTTATTAACACATGGAGTGCGGGAAAAACAGATATTCCATGACATTTTTAGATTATGTAGTTTTTTTTTTTTTTTTTTGTTTTGATATTTCACATAATATTACTGGCTAAGTATTCTTTTTCTTGACTTTAGAGTCTTGACTAGAAAAACTTAACAATTTCTGCATTGTTGCCCATAACTATTCAAGTATCTTACTAACCCAGATAAAATTATTGTGTGTAAATTATTATCTGTCTTTCTTGTTCTGCTTTTTTGGTTCCTTGTAAATTGCTGTTGTAGTATGCCTTCAGTAGACTGATGCATATCTGAGTGCTGAAAGTTAGCTTTAGTATCTGGGTAAATGAAGCGCAGGAAGCCATTTTTGTGATGTTTCTTCATATAATACAGCATAAGCTACAGACGTGCTACATTTTCCTGTTTGCATTTTATATCCTGTGGTTGCTGTCTTCCGTCTGTGGTATTTCTGGTTAGTGCTTTTATATAATGGCTGACTGAGGATATGATATCACCTTCCACTTCCCTGGTATTGGCATACTCCTATAGGAGGAGCTGCTGACCATACACTTTGTCAGTTTATTTCTCCAGGATTGGCTTGCATACAAAGTCCAAGACAGAACTTGCCTGGGGGAGGAAATGTGCCACACATTTAGGAACCCAGGGCTACCAAATTACAGATAATGTTTTCACACCTTTTGACATGATTTAGGGGGATTTGTGCAATCCATCGAGATGTAATAGAAGGACAGACCACTCCATCCAAATTTGCAAATGTGCCCTGACATTGTCTGACCTTGGAAGATGTTATACTAAGTAAAAAGGCTCTAACAGCACAATGGACTTGCCTTCAGTTTTACCCAGGGCTAATAATGATTATTATTTTTAATTATTTTTTTATGAAAAATTTTTTGATGGAATAGTCTCTGGATTATTTGAGGCTGAACAAACTATACCATATCCTTTTTTGATTTCACGTTTCCTGGCTTCAGGCATGTAAATCTGCCTTTTGTTCTGCATTGGTCAGCATGGTATGCCATTTTAAGCCATCTTAAAAAGTGCAGGCAAGACATTTGGGTCACCTTGGATTCCTACTTGGGTAAAATGTGTACTGTACACCAGGTATTGTACAAAATAATAATTTAGTTTTTTTTTTGTCTCCCTAGGACATTTTAGTAAAGGATCTTCAGACAGGTTAGTTTTCATTTTCTGTTTTTCTCATACTATAGTTTCTAAGATTGTCTCACCTCCTGAGAATGAAGTTTGTAAAATGAATTTTATTCAGAAGATTTTGAAGTGTCCTTTGCTGACATTTATTGTATATTAGGTAGGCAGTCATTTCAGTATTTTTTGTGATGTGCGTGTATGAACAGCTGCCAGGTTAGGATGTTTTTTTTTTTTTTTTAATATGATGTTCCTTAGAGTGAGGTTGTTCATTTAGTGTGCTGGACATCTTGCATTCAGTATGCAGGGTTTTGACTTTCAAGCTAATTTCTTTTTTAATGGGGCTTGCTAATATTACCTTGTTTTTGTTGTGCTGTACCCTCTGTCATTGCCCCATTCTTGGTACTTTCCTTTGCTTGCTTCAATGCAGAGGGATAAGGCTCCGAGTATGACCCTGATTCGGCCAGAAGCCTAGGCAGTGGAGGAGCTGAATGGGTAGGGGAAGGCGGAGATGGAAAGAAATAGTGAGAAGGAGAGAGACAGACTGTGTAATGATTAGGCACAGCATGTCATGTTGGCCTCCCTTGGTAGAAAGGGAGGGCATGTGGCACATGTCTGGGACATGCTTCCTATGTCCTCTGCTAGAATCCCAAGTAGAGGACAAAGACTCCCTTGAGAGTGCTTGTTCAAGAATGACCTCTCCTTGCTGAGGCCCTTTACATTTCACATTCTATAGAGTGCTGCCTGCCCTATGTAGTAGCATTAGGTCTTACAGCACAAAAACTTCTGTTCCCAAGACAGATGATGACAACACTTGGTCCCCACCCCATTGAGGAATGAATGGGCCACAGGATTTTCACCCCCCCTGGGAAATGAATGGATCATTTGGGTAGTTGCAAGGCAAAAGCTCAATGGTCACTGAAAGTTTTTTTTTGCCAAAAATATAACAAAAAAAAATTCCTTCACTTATTCTTGTCACATTCCTGCCATTTGAGTGGGCTGCTGGTTGTTGTCTTCAGTCCCCTGAAACTTATTTTAAGCAGAGACATTGAGAAAGAGCCTCTTCATTGGTGTGAGTCCTGATGTGACTGGTGTGTATCCTCTTGTAGTTTGCTTTTCTTTCCATTGACATTATGAATGTTTTAAAGCTCTGAGCAGCTGCTGAAATCTGCACAAAGCATAGCTGCCTTCTTCAGCACTTGGATCCTGCAGAAACTATGGCTCTTTTCAAGGAAAGCCTAGGGTGATATGTATGTCTATTGACTGAACAGAAATTCTTGTCAGGGCACCTGCTTTTCTGACAGTGTACTGTGGGATCGTTTGATTTCATCTGTATTACCACCAGCCTGGGCAGATGAAACTTTAAGTGGCTACCTTGATTTGAAGGTCACAGAGGAATAATTGCTGTCTTGATGTGGGCAGTCATTTTTAAATATCAAGCCAGTGAGTAACATATGGAAAAAATTGTGATCAGTGACTAGCTGTCCTTTCTCTGGGTGTGTTTGGATTTTTTTGCACTGTTATGCAGCATCCTCCCACCTGTATTACAGACTAAGCTGGTTTACAGGAGGCGGGTAATCATTTCATGAGTAGCAGAAGAGCATTTGCAATGGAGGTGTGCTTGTGGTTGCATTTTCCCATTTCCACCTTGGTGGTAGTTTTATGTGGATATGGCATATTAAAAGGAATTCCCCCTGCTACGTTATGGACAACTCCAGGACTTTTTTATTTTGCTGTTACTGTAGGGTTAAAAAAAGTAATTCCTCCTGTGATATAAAGTGTGTTTTTTTTTAGTTTCAGCATTCATGGAGGAGAGCTGTTTTGGACACCTAGTCTGGAAGGAGAAGCTACATTTATTGTTGGAGACTGTGGCTAATGCTTTTGAGCACCTCCTGGAAGGGGGACAGGAAGATGCGGGCAGAAATGGTGAACAGTGTTACCTATTGGTTAAGGTAATGTCTCGCATTTCAACTACATGCTGATTTTTGTTTCTGTCTGATCACTTGTGTGTTTTGTAATAAATGCTTTTATTGACCTCATTTTCCACCTTTGCCAAAAATAAGCAATATCTGTATATCACAATGTTAGAATGGAAGTGCAGATAAGGACTTTTGAAAGGTGGTTGAAATATTCCCATCAAGGAAAATAAATTCAAAGTTCAACTTCATGTTGTAGATGGCTGAAGCCCTGACTGAGCAGTCTGGATTTGATTAGTGGCCCAGGTGCTTGATAGACGGATTGGGGGGGGGGGCGGGTAAGAGAGGATGTGGGGGTAGCTGGGCATTGCTTGGTGAGGATGAGGAGCACAGGATATTGTGAACTGCTGGGTTAAGTATGTACTTGAGAGTTACTTTGGAATGTGCCCCTGCAGGAGAGAAGTGACACCTGTTCTTGCCGTGGCTTATTGAACGTAATGGCAAATGGAATAATCAGGACCTCTGACAGAAGTAGGACCTTTGTGTACACTTTACACGCACACAAGACAACCCACTCAACTGAGCACAGGATAACCTGCCCTTCACCAACACATTCTTTGTATCGAGAGAGCTCCAAACCTGGCTAGTTGTTACATGGTGACACAAGGCCTGCACAACAAAGGGGAAATATAGATGTGACACTTTGGGAGTTAGACTTAACTAAGGTTAAAGGAGTATAACTGAGTGAGTAAGTGTGAAGCTAGTGACAAAAGTGATTAAATGAAAAAATGCACACACACACATACATATATATATAATATATATTTTTTTATACACCTGTGAATGTGCATAAGAATATATAATGTGTATTTATTTATATATGGGAACACTTCACATAATCGAATTATTGAAATCTCGAATTTCATATGGTCGAGACCATATGATCGAGATTTCAGTAAATCGAATATGTGTAGTGTTTAAAAATAAGAGTTTACTTACCTTAATACATTGCGTGCACACAGAGGCAAGGATTCTTGTACACTCTGTGTGTACGTAATGTTTTATTTTTTTTGCGGTGTTGACAGGAAATGAGAAATCTCCCATTTTGCGCTTCCGCATACAGCGCAAGACGGGAGATTTCCCATTTCCCCACTGTAGCGCGATCTTGGAGTTGGTATATTTAAGTGGGGGGGGGGTGTGCAGGGTGGCGAATCCCCCCTGTAAAAGCAAAGTTTGTCTGGTTTTTTTGGTTTCGCTTCAGAAGTTCAAGTTTCCGAAATTCGATCTTTTGGTTTCGGTTATTTGCAGTTCGAGATTTTGTTAATTCGAGCTTCTGAAGTGAATCCATACACATATATATCTATATAAAATATTATGAATCTACTTTTCTTTGTCGAAATTGCATTATTTTGAAAAAGTAGAGGACCACTTACGTGAAAGTGCACTTAAACGAAAGTGCACTTTTGCAAATATCGGTTCAACGAACTGATAAAAAACACAAACAGGAAACACAAAAAACAGTGTTTTGCAAAGGGGCAAGCCCCCCCACATCCCTGCAACTGAAATATACTAAATCCGAGATCACACTACAGTGGGGAAATAGGTAAATTCCCTTTTCCCCACTGTAGTGTGCTTCGGCACTGCAGTGTTTTCTGTTTCCTTTCTTATCGGTTCGTTGATCCAATATTTGTGAAAGTGCGCTTTCATTTAAGTCCACTTTCGCATAAGTGGTCCTCTACTTTTCTTTTTCGAAATGATGACATTTCGACAAAGACAAGTAGATCCGTGTGTGTGTGTGTGTGTGTGTGTGTGTGTGTGTATATATATATATATATATATATATATATATATATATATATATATATATACATATATATAAAATTGTGTGTGTGAGTATGTGTGTGTATATATATATATATATATATATATATATATATATATATATATATATATATATATATATCTATATGGGTTCACTACATAATCTCGAAATTTTGAAATATCGAATTTCAAAATCTCGAGACGATATAGCGAAACCCCTAAATACCGAAAAACCAGAAGCGTGAATTTCAAAATCCTGAACACTACACTATATAAACATACACCACAAACATACACACACCATCGCCCAAAACACAAATCTATACTACATAGTGTATGGTGTAGAAAGATTTCCAGAAATCGGGAACAGTAGATTATATGCTTTATCTGTTTGCAAGTATTGAGATAGGGTAGGCAATAGACTGTGCTGCAAGTTTAAGAAAAAGGGGAGGTAGGTTATCTATGAAGGGAGAACATGGCTTGAGCTTAAGTAAAAGACATTTTATATATGCAGTAGGGACTGTTTCAAGAGAGAAGGGGGTATTAGTAGTGTAGGAAGGAGGGGTGGGATTGTCATTATGGTGAGTGTGGGTTAGTTTTTGGATAAATTCAATGAAATAATTATTTGGTAGTGTTGTAGCTTATTGTGGAAAGTTATTAGGATAGGGACTGGGAGTGGTAGGACTACCAGGGTGGAGGATTTTGTTAATGTTGTGCCAGGATTTTTTAGGGTTAGAGTGGTGGGTGGTTTGAGCCTCATAGTAAATGTTTTTCTTATCTCTGTTAATTTGCTTCTTGGTGAGGTTCCCAAGTTCTTTGTACTGTTGGAGTAGGCGAGAGGATTTAGTTTGTAGCTGCTGTTTCCAGGTATTATCTCTGTTTTGTATCAGGGATTTAGTGTTCTGTGTTAGCCAGAGTGCATGGTTAGTTTTACCCTTAATTTTTGAGGGGTTGTAGAGAGTCCAGGATGCCAAGGAAAATCTAGTTAAATTGTAATATTGTATCATTAAGGGGAAGGTGTTGAAGGAAGGATCAGTTTATTAATGAGAAGCTATTATTAAATGTTTTGGCATTAAAGTTAGAGAGTTTGTGGCAGTCTCTGAATAAATGGGTTTTGGGGAGTTTGATGGTGTGTCTTTGCACATGGATGAGAAGGTGGTCACTTAAGGAGACTGGTAGGGTGGTAGCATTATGGTAGAAGTCTGGACTGGAGGTAAGGATCCAGTCTAGTATGGAGCCAGTATCAGTGCTTTTATTTGTATGAGTGGGTGTTATAATTAGTTGACTAAAATCATTGAGGTTAATGCTGTGGTCTGGGACATCGGTAGAACATTTTCCTTCGTCTATGTTAACGTCACCAAGGATGACTGTTTCATATGGTATTTTGTATGAGATCCAAGATAATATATGTTCGAGAATTGGGATGTTATTACCAGGTGGAATATATATGGCTATTATAGCAATCTTTTTATGGGGGGTTTTGTGACAATTGAGAAATAGTATGTCTGCTGGGTGGAAGTTGGGGAAGATGTTGGTAGGGAGGAGAGAGTGAGTTGCTCGGAATAGAGAATTGCAGCTCCACCTCCTTTTTGTGATATGATCTTGCCGGTAGATATTGTAGTGTGTGTGGGGGGGTAGGATTTCTCTGTTGGAGATTGGAGATATGGGGTTTAAGCCAAGTTTCAGATAATGCTAAGATATGAGGGGGGTGTTGAAATATCCATGCATGGAGTTCGGTAGTTTTATTGAGTAGACTTTGTAAATTGATAGAGTAGAATGATAAGATTTTAGAATATAAGGGTGGGGTTTGAAGGTAGGTGAGTAGTGGGTAGTAAGATGGGTTCGGGAGAAGAGGGGTAGAGGGGAGGGGTTGGCAGCAAATCCAAAGGAGGTGAAGTATCAATATATATTAAAGACGCACACACCTCCGGGCTGGTCAAACAGTATGACGCACAGGAGACACTCCAGTTGCTGTTAATCATTGACAAGCTCCCTATTCAAATTATAGATCGCTACAGACCCCCAAATTTGACTCAAGATGCCCACTCCACCTATCTGGACCTTTTCAAATCTATCAAGATTTAACCCTTTACCCTGATCCTGGGTGACTTTAATTACCCAAACATAGATTGGAAAAGCTACTCCTGCCAGCACACAAATATCCAGACATTCCTCAATTTTATCAATGCAAATGCTGTAGAACAGCTAGTTGATACCCCCACAAGAGGTGATAATATATTGGACTTGGTATTAACCAACATGAGTAACCACTGCAGCACCCCTATGGTATCATCCTCCCTGGTAGGATCTGACCATAAAACGGTCACTTTCAAAGTCACCATCTCCCCTGTTACCCCTGTAGCAAGGGTCAAACAAAAAAAACTTCTCCAGAGCTGATTACAGCCTTCTAAGGAATGGTGTAAACAGCTTCACAGCCCCCTCCCCCACTACCCACTGTAGGAACTGGCACCATTGTCCAAATCTACACCGAAGTACCATACGAGCATTTATGTAGATGCATGGAATCCGGAATACCTGACAGGACAAAATCATCCGCTGCAAGAGTAAACCTGTCTGGTGGACATCTGCAATAAATAAACTATATGACAAAAGTTAAATAATTGCTGTCCAGGACCAAGAAGAAGCAGCCGGTGCCCAATTGGAAGCAATCTCTCCTTAGCCTGAACAAGCAAATAAGAGCACTAGTGAAATCCTCTAAAGCCAACTTTGAGTCCAAATTGGCCACATCTTCTAGAGACAGTCATAAGGCCTTCTTCACATATGTCCGAAATCTCAAAGGAAGCACCAGGATCTGTTCAGAGCTGGTGGTCAAGGACACCACATACACAAATGCTGTAGATATAGCCAGTCTACTGGCTGACAGATTCATTGAAAACTTCTCTCCTCTGTCCCCTCCCCATCAGTAAATCAGGACATCCCTAGTGCCTGCCCCCCTCCCTTTATCTCTAGGAAACAGGTCATCGCTGTCCTCTCAAAGGGAAAAAAATACAGCCTCCATGGAACCCGATAACATCCCAGGATGCATCCTACATGAACTCAGGCATGAACTTGCAGCACCATTAGGCACCCTATTCAACCAAAGCCTGAGTACCAGCATTGTCTCAGCCATGTGGAGGACAGCCACTGTCATCCCTTTACACAAAGGTGGAGCGTCCACCGATCCAGAAAATTATAGACCCATCAGCCTAACTAGCCTGATCTACAAAGTCTTGGACCAGATTATCATGGACCTCATTAACAGGGACATTGGCAACCTCTAAACACTCAACCCTACACAGTTTGGCTTTGTCAAGGGGAGATCATATCTGTTAAATCTGATCGTCTTCTTTGAGATCATCACCAAAGCTATGGACGAGGAGAAGATGATGCACACTGCCTACCTTGACCTGGCCAAAGCCTTCAATACTATTCCTCACTTGGGCATAGTACATAAACTCTCTGAACTAGGCGTCAATCCATATGATACCAGATGGGTAGCAAACTGGCTCACTGATAGAACCCACCTAATCAAAATAGAGGAAGCCACCTCAAGCAGTAGACCCATAACAAGAAGCATATCCCAGGGATCGGTCTTGGGGCCTCTGTTATTTGGGATATACTTCTCTGAGGTGCAGGCCAAAACCAGTGGCCTGTGGCTGACCAAGTTTGCAGATGACTGCAAGCTGGGCACAATCATAAATTCCCCAAGTGATGTGGACGTCGTCCAAGAGGATCTCACCCAAATAAATGACTGGTGCCAGAAACATGGCCTCAAGCTGAATACCAAAAAATGCATCATCATCCCCTTTGGGGAGAGTGACATCCCCACATATTATTACATTAATAACAACATCCTAAGTACACAGTCAGTAGTGTGGGATTTGGGCACCCAGGTTGATAGCACCCTGACTTTTGACCACCATGTTGCTTCTGTTGTACGGAAAGCTTTCTACGTGGCCCAACTCATAAGTAAGGGTATCTCATCCAGGGACAAAGAGGTCATAAAATCCGTGTATTCTTCTCTTATAAGGCCAGTGATTGAGTACAATGCACCCTTTGGCATGTACCTCGTAAAGCACATGCAGCAGCTGGAGAGACTACAGAGGTTCCTCACCAGGAGAATCCAGGGCCTCAAACACCTACCCTACACCGACTAAAAGCCCTGTCCCTCTACTCTGTTTCATATAGACTCCTCAGAGGTGACCTCTGTCTGGCATACAGAGCAATCTCAGACCCCGCCTTGGTGGGACTGTTGCATATTCGCAAGTCAAGCTCCACTTGAGCAGCCTGTACGCGTGACCTCACCCTGGTCTGTGATATCAATAGGACTTGTTGGTGGGACAGATTTTTGTCCCAGAGACTCCCCCATCTGTGGAATAGACTCCCTCTCCACATCAAGGAGAGTATGTCATTATCCCTTTT